>NC_044348.1:33718973-33979065 GCF_007364275.1 Archocentrus centrarchus
ACAGGTGCCAGCTGGTCAGCGCAGGTCTTAAGGACACGTCCGCTAATACCGTCTGGTCCAGCCGCTTTCCTGGTGTTTACACGTCTAAACGCCCTCCTCACGTCGCGCTCCGTCACAGTGAGTGTCTCCGCCCCTCCGGCCGGGAGCGCAGCGGGCTGTCGGCTTCCCGACTCAAAGCGCGCAAAGAAGATGTTGAGTTCATCAGCCAGAGAAGCGTCGGCACTCACCGGGTGTGTGTGTGGTGCTTTGTAGTCCGTGATGGTGCGTAGTCCCTGCCACAGTCCCCTGGGGTCAGACTGTTGTAGTTGCTGTTCCAGTCTGCGGCCGTAGCGATGTTTAGCCTCTTTCACCGCTCTGCGGACGTTGTATGATGCAACCTTGTAGTCCTCCATGTTCCCAGAGGCGAGGCCGGAGTTGTAGGCAACGGTGCAGGACCTCAGGGCGTCGCGGACAGATTTATCCACCCACGGCTTCTGGTTGGGAAAAGTCCTGATGGTCCTCCTAAGTGAAGTGTCTTCAACAACTTTCCCAATAAATCCCACAACAGTTTCCGTAAACTCCTCGATGTCTCCGCCCGCGCTGCTGCGAAACATGTCCCAGTCGGTTGAATCCAACGCACCCTGCAGAGCGGCCTCTGTTTGATCAGACCACCGTGTCACTTCTCTCACAGCAGGGGGTTCCTGCCTGAGCCGTTGTTTGTATTTCGGCATGAGAAGGACAGAGGTGTGGTCAGACTTCCCAAAAGGCGGAAGAGGCTTTGCTTTGTAGCCATCTTTGAATGGAGAGTAGCAGTGGTCTAGGGTCCTCTCTCCTCTGGTGGGGCAGTCGATGTGTTGAATCAACTCCGGTATCAGCTTTTTCAAGTTTGCACTGTTAAAGTCCCCGGCTACGATGAGAGCCGCATCACGCTGGTTAGCCTGATAGGTGGAAATAGCCTCATGTAGCTCGGATAGTGCAGTGTTTGTGTCCGCCTGAGGTGGAATATAGACGGCGCTGAAGATGACCAACGTAACTCGCGGGGCAGGTAGTGGGGACGGCATTTCAAGGTTAGGAGCTCCAGGTTAGGTGAACATGATTGTTTCAGAAGGACAACATTCCTACTGTCACACCAGTTGTTATTAATCATTAGGCACACACCTCCTCCTCTTGATTTTCCAGACTCACTCTCTCTCTCTCTCTCTGTGTGTGTGTGTGTGTGTGTGTGTGTGTGTGTGTGTGTGTGTGTGTGTGTGTGTGTGTGTGTGAGAGCCCGTGTTCCTGTCTAACCAGAGCATCTTTATACTGACAGCCTCTTATCTGAACAGAAACAATCTCTGGGTGCTATGAGTTGGCCTTTGTCATTCAGTCTTGTTCTAGCTGGTTTTTTTTCATGACCCAGATTCCTCATCTTCTTCCTGATGTTTTAATTTAATCAATACAGAGAAATCGTGTCCAGATTAATAACAGAACATGGTGACGTTGGTGATGTTTTAATTGTACGTTCTCTGGCCGGTCCTCAAGATAAGATGCACTGAAACAGAGGAGTTAGTCTAGTACTTTCTGATCAGCTGCTCTCTTTCTAACGTATTATTTGTTTATTATTTGGTTGATCCACTGTTTATTGATTAAATTACTGGAGTTTACCTTTAAACATTTGTCCTTTATTCACTGAGTAAAAAATAATCCCTAACACAACTGAAATATTTAGCTAGCTAGTACCAGTGCCGCCCCCTGATAAAGTACTGACATGGTCATTATGCTTGATAAAAGACTCAAGCCATTTTGTTTGATGGTTTGCCCATGTCTTACGATTATAAAACATATACACATGGAAATTACACATGCAGTAATCTAGGTGTGCACAACACTATTTTTCCAAGAAACGTTTGAAAAAGAAGAAAGTTAAAGCTCAGATAGCATTTTTTTATGCTTTCTGTCGGGATCAGTCAGTGTTCAGGGCATTATGATTGTTTTGGTCATCATTTCATATTGATTTTGTGTGTGTGTGTAACCTGTAGTATCCATCCAACCATCCTCTTGCACTTGGAGCCTGTCCCAGCTATCATAGATTGAGACACAGAGTACACCCTGTATAGGTCACGGTCACCAGCCTGTCGTGGGGCTAACACAGAGAGACAGACAGCCATTCACACTCACATTCACACCTTTGGGCAATTTAGAGTGACCTATTACCTGGTCCTCAGTAACTGCATGTTGGACTGTGGGAGGAAACCGGAGTACTCTGAGGAAACCCATGCAGACATGGGGAGAACATGCAAACTCCACACAGAGAGGCCCGGGCCAAGGTGGATTCAAACCCACACCTTCTAGCTGTGAGGCAACAGGGCTAACCAACACGCCACTGTGCTACATAACCTGTAGTAATGTTTACATCTTCTACTAAACATGACTGCAACGCGCATTTTATTAATATGTAAGCAGTCAAATAAAATCTCTACTATTCCTAGACTTTACTAGTAACCTGTAGTAAGGATTAGAAATAGTAGAGATTTCTTTTGACTACTTACATATTAATAAAATGAGCTGTGCTGTCATGTAGAGTAGAAGATGAAACTGGTCTTCACACACTGGTGGTCACAGTGTTCATGTGTGCAGTGTTGCATACTCAATATTGCTCAGTATTGTTACTTCTGCAGAAGAAAACCCAGCAGAGAAAGCAGAAAAACATCAGCAGCAATTCAGTAAGGACAGTTTAGGAGAAATTGAACAGAATTTATTGATAATGTAAATACCTGTTTGCCAATTAGACTCCGATAGTCCAGTGAAGCTGAAGGGAATCCCAGTAGAGAGAGGAATTAGGCAGGACTCCCCCGGAGTCCAGACACCGGTGGTGGTGGGGACCAAGATGGAGGCTTGGAAGGAGCTCTTGGGTGGTGAAGGGGAGGTGGTGGGTTGCACAAATTAATCTGGAAGGGAGAATGACAAATATGGAGTGATAATAAAAGCAAGCTGAGCAGAGGCTGATTGGCTCAAGGAAGGTGGGCAGAAAGATGATTGGACCAGAAGACAGTGGCGCAAAAAGTGGGTATGCACTATATGCAATGCATAGGGGCACCACACAAGAGGGGGGCGCCAAAGCGATGCGGATAAATTATTTCTGTAGCCTGCATATTCTGTATTTAACGGCTGTGCGTGTGATATGATCAATAACAGAGGCACAGCACTGATTAGGCGCCCCGTACTCCTTCACCTCCCCTCCTCCTGTCGCCCGACACCCCCCCACACACAGACACACACACACAAAAGGAGCTCCAGCGCGCACTTTTGAGAATTCGCTTGTTTGCGACTGTTTTCATTTGTATCAAAAGGAGGTTTTTAAATACTCAGGTTAGCTTAAGTTACTAGTAGTAAAATAACAGGTTACTGTTCTGCAACTGTGTGCTGTAGTTACAAAATAGGTTATATTGAGAGGGTGCGTTTTGTGTGTGTGGGTGTGTATGTGTGTGTGTGGGTGTGTGGGTGTGTGTGTGGGTGTGCGTGTGTGCGCACATGTGGGTGTGCGCACATGTGGGTTTGGGGGGTGGCGCCTAAAAATGTGGTTGCATACACCTCAGAAAGTATATAGCTGCGCTCCTGCTAGAAGAGATGAGGTCAGCATTGAGTTTGACAGCGTGGGGAAAGTGGAGGTGATGTCAAATAGAGAAAACAAGAATGTGGATGAGTGACTTCAGATCTTCCTTAATGAACTTATATCTAAGCTTCATTATGTAGTCATAACCAAACACAGAAATACACTGCAAGACAGAAATGACTTGCACACTAATAAAAAACCTCATGTGAAACATGAAATGTTTCAAAGAGAACAATAACAATGTTGCCACATTTACTCATGAAGATGACTGCTGGAATATGAGCTTCCATGTATGCAAGTTTTCTCATGACAAAGACATATTTTCTATTATTCCTTGAGTAAACGTACATCTCCAAGATTTTTTGCTAACTTTAGTAGCTCTGCAGTGTAGTGACTACTAATGGAATCTGTAGTTATTATATTATTAACCAGGCAAAAATGATACCTGTGCTCCCCTGGAAACATGTACAATCTGTCATATCGTAGTTTAGAAGAATCTTTTTATTGGTCGAGACATTTTCATATTGGTTTTGTTTTGTTAGATGCAGTCCCTCAGCTCTGCACCCATGAAAAAAAAATCTTAATGTTATTGTTCACACACTTAACGTTCTTATTTTGCATTATTCACTGCAGTTTATTCCAGCTCCCCTCTCTGTTGTGTAGTTACTGCAGGTTGCTTAATGTCTGAGTGACCATTATAAGAACAGTTTTGCGAGATGACAGAGAAACTGTGTATGGATTTCTAAAGACTTCCTAGATAAGCCATCAGCCTACAGATGACAGTTTATATTGTTGCTTTCTACATATATCCTTTCTTCAGCTCGTGCAAAACTGATTAAAACCAGTTTGAGCTGAGCTGCAGGAATGTTACAATTCCTCTCACTCTCTCTCTTCACAGCAGCTGTCAGTGATGTCCAGATCCTAGACGCAGGCTGAACCTCGCATCCATCATGGACTCCAAGAAGCCAAGCGTGATGCAGCATCTCCGCCAGAAGGTGCTGCACTTCAAGCGAGGCAAGACGAACTCGAGCAAGCTGGCCGACCAGTTTGACCGCAGTCAGCTGAGCTCCTCTGTTCCTGACATGAGGAAAATGAAGCAGGACTATTCTCACATTTCCTCCAGAGCGCAGCTCCAGCAGTACAACACTCCCAGCTATAGCAACCCTTCCACACCGCGTTTCCGGCCTCCTAGAAGCTCAGGAGGAAGTGGGAGTGGTGTAAACCTTAGAGAAGGTAGTGGAGGAGCTAGGATGGGTGAAAACAGACTGAGCGTGCCTACAGACTGTACAGACTGGGCTTCTTCTCAAGAATCCTTCAACAGTCTCTGTGGAGAGGAGAAGTGTTCTCAGGAGACGTACCGACCTGGACGAGGCATGGAGCCTGAGGAGCTGGAGCTACCAGAGATGATGACTGTTTACTCCCTCGACTGTCCCCCTGTGGATGTTTCCCAGGACAGCGCGCAGGTAAAGAAACTGCTTTTGAAATAACATAGCCGGTCAGGCAGGAGTATATATAAAGTGAAAGATTGAAACTTCTAGGACACAAGCTCTTATTGGCTCTTATTTTTGCTTTGTGATTCCTGTTATAGTTAATATTTTAGCACAAAAATGAACTGTGACAGAGGAACAAGCTGGTATTTTCTTTCCCTACAGCAGTAAAAAAAGAAAAGGAAAAAAAAAAAGAACATACTTATAATAAATTGGCTTGTTATTGTACATTGGTGGGGCTGAGCTGAAGTATCAAGTGTATTTGCACTTGACATGTAAAGTTTAACTTGGAAGAGCTGAATATGGTTGCAAGTCAAGGTCCATCCAAAATCAACAGTTTACAGTAGCACTGTACAAACAATACCTCTGTGTGTTTTTACATTAAACTAATTCTTTGTTGCACTGACAAGGATGTGGATTGGAGTGGCAACCTGGGTCGCATTTCACACTATTCACTGAAAACTGATTTTTATTTGTCCTTTTTGTTGCTCCAGCGAATAACCTTAATATTTAAAAAGATATGAGGATAATGAGTTGAAGTAGTAAATCTTTCTCTTTCAGGTTGAATAGTCATGAAACGTGTTATTGGATAGATGGAGGTTACATGTTTTATTTGGTTTTGTGCAGATTGCATGCTTTAATGACATAATGCAACAATACGGGCAGACTTGATATTCAGAAAATCTTGCATCTTATTCTAATTTAATCCAATAACATCAGGAATTTAACTCCTACTTACAGGAGCAGGAGTGTAAGTCATGCTTTATTTTATTTGTCATGTAAATTAGACACAGTGTACAGATTAATGTTGCAGTTCTTGTTGCAGAGCAAAACCCAATGTCCATTTTGATTACTTTCCACTCAGTTGCTGCTCATGCTGGGTTTAATTTAGAGTAGTTATATTTGTTTTGTTTTTTTATTACCACCAAAACGACCGGCCTGGTTTCACTGTGTCAACGGTTCAGACACATTGAGGTGTGGTTAGGGAGGGCAGTAGGACGGGCGTATGAAATGTCAGCTGATACAGTTTTCCACACATGAACAAAAGTGTTTCCAAACTTCCTCAGCAAATATTCATTGTTGTTTGGATAGCTGGCACCAAACAACCATGCTTCTTATAACCATTTTTTAAATGGTTATAAGAAGCAGAAGTCTTTCTGAAAGTGTGGTAACAAAGTTTAAGGATATATATTCGTCCACTTTTATCCTCTCCAATGTCATGTGCCTACAGGGTGCAGAGCAGCTACCTAAACTCTGCTCCCAGTGAGGTCGATTATCTCATAAACAGTTTTACAGCCTCAAATCACCAGAAGTGCCTGACTCTGTGGTATAACTCACAAACATGCAGCTAAAAGCAGATGACCCGTAAAGCTGGAGAGGAAACGGCATCTGACTAATTCAGAAGATCTGAAGAGTTTGTTGCTCTATTTAAAAAGAAAAAAAGCCCTCCGTAAAGCTAGGACATCTTACTACTCATCATTAATTGAAGAAAATAAGAACAACCCCAGGTTTGTTTTCAGCACTGTAGCCAGGCTGACAAAGAGTCAGAGCTCTGTAGAGCCGAGTATTCCTTTCACGTTAACTAGTAGTGACTTCATGGATTTCTTTACAAATAAAATTTTAGACATTAGAGAAAAAATTATTCATAACCATCTCAAAGATTATTCTTCATGTTCGGCTGCTTTCAGCACTGCTGGTATTTGTTTAGACTCATTGGCTCCAGTTGATCTTTCAGAGTTAACTTCAATAGTTACTTCCTCCAAACCAGCAACATGTTTGTTAGATCCCATTCCTACTAGACTGTTCAAAGAAGTCTTTCCATTTATTGATGCTTCAATCTTAAAAATTATCAATCAGTCTTTATTAGTTGGCTATGTACCACAGACCTTCAAGGTGGCTGTAATTAAACCTCTACTTAAAAAGCCATCACTGACCCAGCTGTCTTAGCTAATTATAGGCCAATCTCCAACCTTCCTTTTCTCTCAAAGACTCTTGAAAGAGTAGTTGTAAAACAGCTAACTGATCATCTGCAGAGGAACGGTTTATTTGAAGAGTTTCAGTCAGGTTTCAGAATTCATCACAGTACAGAAACAGCATTAGTGAAGGTTACCAATGATCTTCTTACAGCCTCTGACAGTGGACTCATCTCTGTTCTTGTCCTGTTGGACCTCAGTGCAGCTTTGATACTGTTGACCATAACATTTCATTACTGAGATTAGAGCTTGCTATAGGTATTAAAGGTACTGCACTGCAGTGGTTTGATATTTATCTAATGGACTCCAATTTGTTCATGTAAATGGAGAGTAATTGTTATGCAGATGATACCCAGCTCTATCTATCAATGATGCCAGATGATGCACATCAATTAGTTAAACTGCAGGAATGTCTTAAAGACATTAAGGCCTGGATGACCTCTAATTTCCTGCTTCTAAATTCAGATCAAACTGAAATTCTTGTTCTCGGCCCCACAAATCTTAGAAACATGGTGTCTAACCAGATACTTACTCTGGATGGCATTACTTTGGCCTCCAGTAACACTGTGAGAAATCTTGGAGTCATTTTTGACCAGGATTTGTCCTTTGATGCACATATTAAATATGCAGAATTGCATCCTTGCATTTGCACAACATTTCTAAAATGAGAAACATTTTGTTTCAGTGATTTATTACTACCAGGCTGTCCTAAAAACTCCCTGAAAAGCCTTCTTTTGGCCCAAAATGCTGCAGTGAGTACAGTTTCTCTTCATTGGCTCCCTGTTAAATCTAGAATAGAATTTAAAATCCTTCTCCTCACCTACAAGGTCTTGAATAATCAGGCCCCATCTTATCTCAAAGACCTCATAGTACCATTTCACCCCAACAGAGCACTTCACTCTCAGACTGCTGGCTTACTTGTGGTTCCTCGGATACTTAAGAGTAGAATGGGAGGCAGAGCCTTCAGCTTTCAGGCCCCTCTTCTGTGGAACCAGCTCCCAGCTTGGATTCAGGAGACAGACACCCTCTCTATTTTTAAGATTAGGCTTAAAACTTTCCTTTATGATAAATCTTATAGTTAGGGCTGGATCAGGTGACCCTGAACCCTCCCTTAGTTACGCTGCAGTCGACCTAAGCTGCTGAGGGGTTCCCGTGATGCACTGAGTGTTTCTTTTCATTCACCTATTTTCACTCTGTTTATACCATAATCTCTATTTAATTATTAGTTATTAATCTCTGACTCTCTTCCACAGCATGCCTTTTGTCCCGCTTTCCTCCCTTCACTCCCAACTCGCAGCAGATGAGCCTGGTTCTGCTGCAGGTTTCTTCCTGTTAAAAGGGAGCTTTTCTTTCCCACTGTCACTAATTGCTTGTTCATTGGGGGGTCGTTTTGATTTTGGGGTTTTATCTGTATTATTTTAGGGTCTTTACCTTTACAATATAAAACATCTTGAGGTGACTGTTGTGATTTGGCACTATATAAATAAAATTGAATTGAATAATCTCTTCAAAAAAAAATCTCGAAGTTATGAATATTTCTGAGCAGAGATATTTATATTTAAATTCTTTAAAACATTGCATTCTGAATGGGAAATCCTCTGTTCCTCCTGCAGGCAAACACTAAGATTTGCAGTTACTCTGAAATCCAAAGGAAAGGAGCAAAATAACCCCCACCCCTCACCCCCAGTGTTTTTTGCGTTAACTCTGTTCAGTCCCCAGGACACAGGAATTTTTAATAAATGCTCAGAGGATTTGTGCTGACGGTAGAAATACCAAGGAGAGATCAGTTCTGAGCCTTTAGCTGCTCAGCACAGTGACATTTATTGAGCAGCTAATGGCTAAGCTTTCATCAACAGGAACTTCATGTTTTGAACCTCTTTGTCACATGTCACATGATTAAAAATTCATCTTTGTCTCTGCAGTGTGATAATGATTCCAGCTGTCACATGATAAAGGAGGGGGACCACCGAAATGTAAGTGCTGCTGTCTAATTCGTAAGCTGTTTTTTTGTTGTTGTTGTTGACTGGATGTAATTTTAATTTTATTTGTGCTGTCAGTTTTAGAAATTACACAAGAAGAGGGGCGTGTAGACAGGTTTATCTTGAGCTGCATCTCCGTGGTTAAAGAATCTTGCAACAAACTGTCTCTTTCAGTGTCTGTGATGGTGGATTTTAGTTTGATACCATGCAGACAGCATGGTATATTTAGCCGATGCGTGCTCACATCAAAGTTTAACTCCAGGTTATTGTGACCTGTTCAGGGCAGGATAGCACAGGAGCCCCTTTGTGGCTCGGTTTTCAGTGTGTGCTGTCCGTCTTTTGTGGCCCGTCAGGGTTAGGTATCTGAGCAGGGTGATTCGAGGGGACTGGGATTTATTCACTGAGAGATGCGTGGTTTGTTGGAGCGGCTTAATAGTGATTAAATAATCCATTGCATGGATGGGAAGCATAAAACGAGACAGACTACAATTGCTTAAAGCCTTTAAGTAAGTATGCTTTTTATCAGAGAGCGGTATAAATGTGACCAAAATAATACAACTAAAGCAGAAAAGAATCAGGAAAGTTGTATTTTTATCTCATCAAGTAAATTCCTGCATGTGAACAACAATGTGACTTTCAAACAGTAAGTTAAAGTAAAATTCAAATGAAAATCTACAGTCCTGTAATAATTTTTTAAGTCCTTTAAAATCAAACATTTCTTTTATTCTTCACACAAATGGGGTGATGCTATTATACTGTAGAATTACTGATATTAAACCTTTTAAAGTTTACAGATTAATGTAATGGCCCAAAGGAAACGCAAAATATACCATATGGCATCAAATGTCTTAACAGTCTTCTGATCAGATACTTCCTGATTTAAAAACCGCTCCATTTCTGTACAGCTGTGGGCCTTCTGAGGAAGCAGACGGGGCATTTTGCTAATATGATCGGCGGTTAGGTAGTAGGCAAGCAGTAATGATTTTGTTTTTGTGTACAGTGTGAGATGGGCAATGAGGCTGTGAGCATGTCTGAGACGGTCAAGGATCCCCCCAGGTCCTACCTGCTCACCATTAACTTAAAGGAAGGACGCAACCTGGTCATCAGGGACCGCTGTGGTAAGGAGCTCATCTCAGCACCGCTACTGCTAAAACTCAGCTCACTGTTCCAGATTATTGTGTGTTGCATGTTAAAATAGCTTAAGCTATGCGCAGCAACACTATAGACTGGACATGATAACAAAACCTAATCTGAGGAGAAACGATACAAAATCAACAGGCACAGCTGTGGTGGTAATTCTCCCCACGCTGCTCAGAAGGAAACCGGACCGATGAATCATATTCAGCTAACAGAAATCCCTTTTCCCTCCCACCTGAGGATCAGTGATTGACTAGAACTTCATCATTTTAACTTCTCCAACTTTTCCTGCCCTCACCTGAAAGTCCCCTGCACTATAAGACTAAAGATGCAGTTACCCATCACTGTATTCCTGCCATGATGATTACACCTTAGAACTACTGTCCTGCTGAGGATGTTTCCAACAGGTAATGCAGAACCCACTGTGCTCTGTCTTTTTCCGGAAAGTAGCAAGTAAGTAGGTGTGGTTTACTTTTGACTTTGGATTTTACAGTGTCAGAAGTAAACAAATTTGTCATCATGCGTCATGTGTTGTGTTGTGTGTCTGTCCTAATGAGTAAGTGCTACTATTGTATTTGCTTTGTTGTCAGATGCTTGAGCCTACCTGGAAAAGAAAAAAAAAAACCCTCTGCCTTTCCTCATGGTTGCTTTATTTTTTTCTGCATGTGTCAGGGTTGGTTTTTGCGTTTGGCCTCGACTTGATAAGGACAACCGGGAATGACTGTTTTGATTACACACAGTTTTATTGACTCCAGGGACACAAGAGGCAGCGAGTGTCAGGTTAGCTGTGAAGCTCCTGTACCAACAGGCAGGATTCCTTGCAGCAGATTAGAACCTGTCTGCACCACACCCAGCATTCAGTACAGCAGGCCTTTCACTCTTGGATTACATTTCCCTGTCTAGTGTGGCTGCATGTTGATACAGCCAGACTTTAGGTAAAGGTAATACAGAAGATGAGGGGGGGGGAGGATCAAGAGGCAAGAGGATTTGGTTTCACCGCATTATTAAGACCACACGGTGGTTTAAAAGCACAAACAATCTTTTATTTTTTTCTGTTTGATCAGATTATACATGCAGAAAGCGTAGCACGTGGTGACAGCTGTTTGTTGAGGGTTTGCGTGATGGGTCTATTATGGATATTGTAATAGCAACACCACGCAGAGCCATGCAAGTGCATGTAGTGTAACAATGCAGAGTAATTGAAAGCTGAGCCATGATCAGTGCTGTGTTTGAGAGACTGCTGCCCTCGCCTGGCTGATTGAGAGAATTGCCCAAAGACACAGATCTTCTTTTACTTTGAAGTGAAAGTTATACAGAACAGCAACAGGAAGTGAGATGAAAGTTTCAGAAGTGGGATTCTGGGTTAATAATCCTTGTGCCTGCCTAGATATGATACAGTGCTTATAAGAAACTCCCACAAAACAAACAAACAAGTGACGTTTTCAGTTGCTGTTTATAAAATTTTCACATGGGAGGCTGAAATGTGATTGGCTGTTGGTTGAGGAAGCTGTGGCTACGTTGGTTGGAACCACGCCCTCCATACAAAAATGAGAGATTACACAGAGCAGGTCAGGCCTTCCTTTTACTGGAAACCAGTGCATTTACTTATAAGTTAAGAAACAATGGAATTTAAAAATATGCATATTCATATTCTTGGGCATTAAAGACGGTCATGATGACAAGTCAATGCTGTTTCTAAGTAAGGTTGGGTTATTTTAGTTTACAAATATTTATGCTCTTAATTTCAGTCTGGGGTGCAACAATTTTTAGCTCAGCTGTTTCAAAGAAAAAAAAATCCAGCTATTCCACAAAAACTTAAATGCTGGCCATAACTCCAGAACAATGTGACCCAGAACGTTCAAATAGAGGCATCTGTTAATACTCTCAGGTGAGTTTGACTCTCGGTGACCTTGACCTCAAGGTCTTAAATTTGAACACGATCTCACCCAGGATGTTCAAATTCACACCACAGATGCCTGTTGTTCAAGCTAGACCCGTCAAACGTCACACACTTTACTATAACAGCATTTTCACCCCACCCACCCCACCCCTGTTACGAATGCAAAACAGCTGAGTGTTGACATCCGTTCAGCTGCACTCTTGTGATATTAATTCTTTACTCGCTCTTAGACCTTTAAACACCACCGGGGGCTGTAGCTGAAAGAATAAAAATGAAACCTTTCATGCACACATTTAAAAATTAATTGAATGAAATACCAGATTATAATCCATCAGATTCTCCCATGTCTGAAAGATAGAGTTGTGATATTTATTAAGTATGTTAACCTCCTTTTTTTTTTTTGCTGGCTTTTCTTCCTGCCTTCAAATAGGCTAAACTTTATTAACAGTTGTCCTTTTTCAGTCTTACTGACCAAAAGGTTTAAAGTGCTCACACATTCATGGAGAGAATTTAATACTAAAATACTGCACAGTATTTTTCCTCTCACACACTCACACTGCTGATTTATCTGCAGCAGCTGTGTCACTTTCAGTCTGTATTATGTGTTTAACATCTGCAGTAACAGCTAACAGTACACCAATCCCTGGGTTAAGTGAGTGAGTTGTTAATGTGACCGATTAGTCTGACGGCTGATGTTAGGTTAAGTGAATCCAGATAATTGATAAGCACTATGTTGAACTTGCTTTGTTCCCCGGTGGTGTCATTCTGCAAAGTATGTTTGTTTTCTGCTAATTGGTTTGTTTTACTTGTTTTATTTGTTTATTTTTTGTTTAATTAATCCTCAGGTACCAGCGACCCTTATGTCAAATTCAAATTGGATGGAAAAACATTCTACAAGAGTAAAGTGGTTTATAAAAACCTGAACCCAGTGTGGAATGAGTCCTTCTCTTTGCCCATTAAGGAGCTGAATCAGAGGCTTTACATCAAGGTAACGTCACAGTTTTTCCCTGTGGTCAGTTTAAGCTACTTTATAAGGCTGTAAGTTAATAGCACAGCAGCAGACAGCTGGTGCAGCCATTCATAAGGAAAGTTTATGCTGCCTAATATGGAAATAATTAATGTGAATTAAAGGTTTTATTGAGCAGCTTTAATAGTGAGTCAAAGCCTGCTGGATGTCACTGCCTGTTTTCTATCTTTGTGTAGTTAAGATGAACTTTTGTTGTCAATGTGTTATAAAAATCAATACATGGTGTGTGTCTGTGCACCTTTCAGCATCCGGTGAGGTTCCACTGATGCTGCAGCAGGACAGTTATTATTACATGAAGTGTCCTGTGTTAACAGTCTCTCAATGATTGACGTGCAGGTATACGACCGGGACCTGACGACTGATGACTTCATGGGCTCTACCAGCGTCCTCCTGAGTGATCTGAAGATGGACACGTGAGTATGGTGATGTGGAAGTGCTGTGTGTGTGTGTGTGTGTGTGTGTGTGTGTGTGTGTGTGTGTGGCTCATGAACTGATTGATGCTTATAATCTTAAAAATGAGAATTTACATAAGTGTATTAAATAAAAATGTTAGTTTTTTTTTTGTTGTTGTTTTGAAAATAAACTCAGGTGCAGGTGAAACCCCACACTCAGGTGGATGTGGATAATGCAGATTTTAACATAATGTTTAGCATGTTGATTATTGGCTGACATGCGAGCTTACACTGCATATATATGCAATAAGCTATTTTCTGCCTCTGTATTGTCTCAGCCCATTTACTGGTCTAGCAAGTGCACTCGGCTCATGAGTGTTGAACTTCCGTTTCAAAGCATTTGCTCATTAATTATTAATGTTGCAGTGGCTGCTTTTACTGTAGGGTTTATTTTTAGAATATGTAGTGCGTGCCTAACGCAGAGACAGTTCGGCATTATAGTACGCATGTTTTTCCACATTTTTTCCACTCCTCTTTGAACCTGAAATAAATGAACTTATCAAAAACCCGCTTTGTTTTCAGGGTCAGTGAGCTGTCGCTGCCCTTGGCTGACCCAAACAGCCTGGAGGAGGACATGGGCGTCGTGCTGGTGGCCTTGAGTCTGTCACTCAGGGACGGAGACGGCAAAAGAAGCAATGTACATCAAGCTCCCCCCATGTATTTACTGCATGCTTTCTAGCAGAAGGCAGACTTGTTATGCATTGTATTTATCATATCTGTGTGTGTAATGTTTCTGTCTACAACCTACTAATCAGTGTTGTTTTGTTTTGCACCTAACATGCATGCTCCTGGCGGCAGAAGTGGCCCCCAAAACGAACACAAAGTAGTAGGGTAAGGCATGATGGATGGAGCACATAGGAAAGATTTTATGGAACCTTCATTCTAATCAGTATTATACAGATATCTGCCAAATATAAAAAGGAGACTTGAATAATTAAAGGAGAAAAAAAACTGAGGCTTATTTGTCTGAAATTTTGCTCATCGTGCTCGGGTTTTGGCCTCTTTCTAATTCAGTTCAGTTTTATTTATATAGCACCAAATCACAGCAAACAGTTGCCTCAAGGCGCGTTGGTTTCAATTCAAGGCAAAGTAAACATTTCTGGCAGTACTTCTATTTTTGGTGCTTACCTGTGCTTCAGTTGATTTGAAATAATTTTTGTCTCCACAAGAGGGCAGAAAATCACCAAATCTTACTTAGAGTAAATTGATAATCAGTGTTTTCTTTATTAATTGACTAGATATTTCTCCCTGGTACTGAGCTATCTGCAAAGCAGGGTAAACTCATTGTTTCTGTCTTTACAGTGATCAGGAGTGCAAGTACAGAAGAGTCCTAAAGTTGTTATGGCATATACATCCATATCTACATTTTGCTAACATTAGCCAGTTAGTTTAATTCTAGTTTCTCAAAAGTTACATAATATAACTTTGAATTACATAAAGCAATATATTTGTGACATAAAGACTTATGTTTTCACTCTGAACCAACAGGCTGTAGTGGGAGTCCCATAAGATATTATGGCACCTTATCCTATGATAATAATCATAGGATTGTTCTAAGCAAAATAATCCAATGATAATGGCCTGTGATCGTTATTATAATAAGATTTGTTGATGGCATGGACACAGATGATTGGCAGCACCGTCCAGCTAACAATACTGACCATTCTGCCTTTTCACTGACGGGGTGTTTGACTCAGAGCAGCTGCTGGATGCATGCTCTTTTGCCTGCCATGCTGCTGTCTGCAGATTCACTCTATGTGCTGCATGAAGAGATGCTATGCAAGACTCAACAACTACACATGTGGCAACATTGCTTATTCTCAGGATTAGTCAGAAAAGCTTTTGCCTGAGTCTGTATGCTTCTAAGTTGGAGTTTGTTTGCATTATTGAGCAGAGGTACCTGCTGAGTGCATGTGTTTCAGCTTCTTCTTGTAGCCTGCCAAGTGCATGCAGTGCAGCTGTTAATTAAAAAAGGGTTTTCTGCATGTGCTGTTACAGCAGTGTCGGCTTGAGCTGATTGAATCTGGCTTAAATTTATCTCAGGGCTGCACCAGGTCTTTGTATAAACTCAACTAATTATCTGAGAATGTAGCTTCCAATTATATATGGAAGCGGGAGGTGCTTCTCTGCTCTGTAGCTACGGCAGGCTTAGCCTAATCTCTGAGAATCTGTCATTTTCTTTCCATTAGAGAAGAGGAATGATATCATTCACCTGCCTTCCAAGCATGATTGTTGTAATGCATAAAGCACCATTTTGATACAAGTATAGGGAGGGCATTTGGAGGGCTGCAGAAGACTGAAGTAGCAATTAAAAAAAAGTCCCATTACATTTGAAGCATTAGTTCACATTTGTTATTTGTATCACCACTTTTTCCAGTTGGGGAGGACTTCTCAGAATGTTCGCTTGTCAGAGCAGCTGAGGAAGAGTCAACTGTGGACCTCTGTTGTGGTGGTGACTCTGGTCGAGGGGCAGGAGCTGCCGGTGGACAGTCAGGGAGGTCAGTTCTTTGTTCGCTTCAGACTGGGAGAGCAGCGCTACAGGAGCAAGGTACATCCCAACAGAGGACCAGTGATTTTAATCTCTTCTAATCCTAATTTGTCTTTGTGATTCCTGAACCTGTTCCTCTTTTCCCTTTTTTCTAATTTCAACTGTGTAGAGGTTTTATTCCCCTAACCCTGATTTTCCAGTATTCACAGTGACATTGTGAATTTATTCATTTTCCATGTCGTTCTAGATAAGTGTGCCTGTTGAACAAAGAAAATAAGTTAATCTGATAGTAGTTTAAGGGAACACTCCAACTTTATATATTGCTCTTTGCTCTTGATAAAATCCCCCGATGATGTCATGAGTGTTTTTGGTTCAGACCGTCTTAATTTAAAAGCCACTACAAAAAAAATGGAGCTTGAAAAATTAATTTTCAGGCAGCCTGTGTGATGCTAACATCACAGGTAGCTAAAGTCAGGATATCTCAGCCTCTGCTGCAAAGTTTGGTCAATTCTGTTTTCAGACTCATTGGCTGGAATAATCATTTAAAATGTAACCAGATGTGGATATTAAGTCTCTAATCTTTTCCTGAAAGATGACAGACTAAGTTTTCTTTATTATAGATTATGGATTAGGTTCGTTATTTAAAAACAGAAAAGAAGCAGAAAGATGCATTCATATCAGCTTAAAATGTATCTTCAGTCTTTGGGATTACTTGGCCCAATCACTTTATGGTGCTTTTATTAAAATATGTATTTACAGAAAAAGGCCATATCTAAAGTTAATGCCATTACACTAAAAATAGACTTTCCAATGACATAAAGACACAAATATGGATGTAATAACTGTATCTGATCTGATGCTAAACAGATTTACAGTTGCAATCGATTTATGGCTCATGGTATGTATTCCAGAAGATTTAATATTTTTCAAAGGGATTAGGCTCTTTAGAGCAAAAACATTTCTCTCAGGCTGTTATTTTGTATCTTCTGCATCTAGGGATCAACAGGAAATGCTACATTTTAAATTTCCCAACAACATTCCTGTTGGATTAAACAGTAGCAGATCATTTTTTCACTTAGACTCAAATATTTTGTACACATAAAGCTTTTTTGTATTATGAAACAAAAAGCAGCATAAATGTGGGATGAACTGAAGTCCTTACCTGCAGAGGCAGGTGAAACGGGGCCGGGGACAGCTACACTAAAAAGCTGAGATTACTGAAGTGATGGTTACACATTGGCATGAATGCGAATTGCAAGATGCAGGGTGGTCGTCTTCCATCATTAAGATATTTCACAGGTGTTTTCATAATGTCCAAGCTGCTCTGCACAGGCAGACAGAAATGGACTCCTTTCAAAACAGGAGGATGAGGAAAAAAGGGGGGTGGGGGGGGGGGGGGGGGTTGTCTTGTTAGACAGACAATAAAATACTTGTCAGGAGTGGGTGTTGATGGAAGACTTGCAGCCAGAAAAAACATTCCTTCCCTCAGCGTACGAGTAAAGGCCAGCGAATCCGAAATGCACAGAAATATGAGAACCGGGGGAAAGAAAAAATGGCAGCAGGCGCTCTGATTTGATGAGTCAAAATCTTTGTTTCTAAAAGAAGGCCGCTGTTTTGGGTGAAAGGTCGTAGATTGCTCTGAGTGTCTGCAGGCAATGGAGCTGCCCAACAGAGCTTCTTATAGGCTCGGGGCTGATTATCTGCAGATGAGTTCGGGGACTTGGTTATTAATATTGGTGTCCTCAGTCCTAAGAAGTGCAGCAGATTTTTATCTGCGACTGAATATCATCAAAGAGACGTGTGATTGGTCCAGAATTTGTTCTGCAGCATGACGATGAGCCCGAGCATACAACCAGTCAGAATTATCTTCAGCCACAAAAACATGGAGTCCTGAAACAGATGGTGCACCCCCCCCCCCCCCCCCCCCCCCCCCAGTCGTACAGTCCGTCTGGGATTACATGAAAAACGGAAACAACTGAGACAGTCGAAGTTTTTAAATCAGGTTTACTGATAAATAAAAGTTGGCTTCATTGTTGAAAACTTACAAAAATTTACAAAACTTGGTATTTAATTTGGTATTTCTGGTTTCCATTAACTGATGATGTTCATGAGGCAGCACAACGATGTCTTCAGGTGTGCGAATGCTATGATGTTATTGATCTTGTAATCTTTGATGTGACCGCAGATCACGTGGAAAAAAATGAAGTAATGGAAAGAGAAATGGGCCTTGAAGGGATCTGAAATGGATTTTCCAGACATTTCCGGTCTCTGCTGCATCATCCAGCTCTCCTGGCAGCTGGGTGATGTCTAGCGCTGATGCCCACTTTTATGCGCTGCTGGCTGCGTGCTGTCATTGATGGTTATTTTGCTATCGTGCAACATCATGCATTACACATCAAAGCAGCGTGATAATGAGCAGCACTGGTGATTTTTCTTTTTCTTGTCTTAAATCCAGGTGTAAAGTGACGGTAATTATCCATCTCCTGTCCATCTCCTAATGTGAGATGGAAATTTCTGATGTGTCTATCAGAAGCTGCTAAACCAAAAAACATTCACTAACTAATCTGTTGGAAATAAACAAAACAAATATAGTTCAAATCTGGATGGGGCGAAGATACTTTTCTGAATATTAAATAAAATAATTAAATATTAAATAATCTACAAATATGTCAGTCAAGTCTGTATTTTGGACACTTGACGATTAAGTTGACTTTGACAGCGTTTATTCTCTTGCAATTATTTTTTCTAATGTTTCCTGACTCTAAATGGAACTTCAGTGTCTCCAGTCATTGTTAACAGTTGTGTGTTTTTTTAAATGTATTTTCTTTTTGATTCAGGATCACTGCAGAGTGCCAAACCCTCAGTGGAGAGAGCGGTTCACCTTAAACCAGTTTTTGGACGGCTCACAAATGCTGGAGGTGGAGCTCTGGTCCAAGGAAGGACGGAGGACTGAGGACTGCTTGGGGACGTGAGCATGTTCAGCTTTTTCTTTTTAAACATGTTTCTTAATGATGTTAAGTTGATCAGTTTAACATGGAGTCTATGGGGATTCAGCAAAGTCTCAAGTGGCCATTCCCCAATGGCCTCATTTCTTTCTCCTGCTGCTTGGTGCAGACCTACAGTATGTACTGAATGCTGAGTGTGATATTTTGTGTGTGTGTGTGTGTGTGTGTGTGTGTGTGTGTGTGTGTGGACTTCCCTGTTTGTGTGGAACTATGTGTGCAGGTGTAAAGTGGACCTGTCCAGCATCCCTGTCAATCAAAGGCAATTGTTCTCACTCTCAATGGAACCTAGAAGAGGAAACCTGGTGTTTCTGCTCACACTGAGCGCGTGCAGTGGCGTCTCCGTCTCCGACCTCTGTGCTGCACCACTCGATGAAGCTCGCGAACGGCACAACCAGCTGGACAACTACGTCAGTATCTTTGCTGTGGAACTTACCCCCTACATGCCCAAATACTCTCACTCTGATTTAATTTGTTTATGTTTTAATTACAAATGCCTCATGAAAGTGAACAGGCCCGTTCTCTCTGCTCTCGGTGATCAGCAGCATCGATTCGATGTTGCCTTTTTTGTCAGCTTGAAACTTTGTAGCCATTTTCCTCCGACCTGAATTGTCTAAATTACAGATTCTGTTTTTCTTTTGATTCTGAGTGAAATTCCTCTCAACCTCCTGAAAGAGGAGAAAAATATATAAAACTCAAATCTGACTCTCTGTGCAGGGCTGTGTGTGTGGCTCCATGATTGTTGTGGTGCACTGAAATATAAATAAGGAAATATATTAATAAACCAGTAAATAAACTCTCACACATAATAAACACATAAAAAGAATGAATTAAATACCGTATTTTCCGGACTATAGAGCGCACCATACTATAAGCCGCACCTACAAATTTTTTGGAAAAAACTGGAAACGTACATATATAAGCCGCACCGGGCTATAAGCCGCTGGTATCTCCGCCGCTCTCGGTTTTCCACAATTACTCGGCACTCAGCAGAGGGGGACAGACAACCCCAAATTTGAGTTATAACAAGTCAATTCACCATTGATTCGTTCACGCCGAGCTTACGTGCAGCGGCTCTATTTCCCTCCTGTAGTGCCAGGTCGATAGCCCTCAACTTAAAAGCGGCATCATAGGAAGTTCTTTTTGTGGTTTCCATGATGAGGGAGTTTGAAAAAAATCTCTTTTGTGCCTGCTGCTAGCACTTGTTGGCGCTTTCTTCTTTGATTTCCAACTTTGACGTCCCATGATTCATATCCTGCTAAAGAGCCCCCTGGTGGTTAAAGAAAAATCCACAGAAACGCCGCACCGGGCTATAAGCCGCATGGTTCAAAACGTGGGAAAAAAGTAGCGGCTTATAGTCCGAAAAATACGGTATTATAAATTTAAAATGTGCCAGCACTCATATGCCATGCATAAATTTGCTAATGTATCAAATGTATTTAACAGATGATTCAATTTTCAGTTTATTTTTACACTCGTATAATTTTTTGTTTATTTTCTGTATATATATATATATATATATATATATATATATATATATATATATATATATATATATATCTCTTTTAGAGGGTCGAGCTTGGTGCTCAACAACACAGTTTGAATGACAGCCGCTCTGTTTACATAATGAAATATAAAAAGATAATGCTGAAATTAATGAGTATATGGTGAAAAGAGGTGGGAGAAAATTAAAATATGTAATTAAAAGATTTATAAATGCACATATAAATAATTTAAATATTAAATCAATAAATTAATATATACATATTAAAATTAAATAAAGTGATTACACTGGGGAATAATAAAATTGTAAATTAAATGGAAACATTAATCTGTCATATTTTACATTTAGACCGGTATGTACATTAATTTAATATTTTTGGTGCATTTTATGTACATAAAAAAGGGGAAGGTGTGTATGAGTTCCTTATAATGAGCCACTCATGTCATTATACAAGCCTGGTTTTTTTGTTTGTTTGTTTGTTTTTTAATTATTAATACAGTGCATTTACAAAAATAACAAAACATCTGGACGCCTGTTTTTTCTCCACCACTTCGATCCTTCAGCCTCAGCTGTGAATCATAAAATACGACCGTGGTGTTATCGTTAGTGAGTTAACTCAGAGTGAGTCTGTTTATTAAAGCTACTCAGGGGCCATTAAAAATGATTTACTGCATCAGTCTGTAGAGCAAGCATCATATCTAACCCCAACATTATTAAAAACATGCCTTTACTAAACTTGATAATTAGTTTTAAAAATGTCAATTTAAATATTTTAGATGTTTTAGGTGAAATTCATCCCAAAGCCCTGCAGCCCTTTCTGTGCTCCGTGTTCAGGGCCAAGAGATGGCAGCATGTACCTGGTAATGGATTACTGCTGCGCCTGTGTTAAGCAAATAGCATTCTTCCGTGACAAGCTGCTTTTAACAACATCACGGTAGCGCGTGTGTGTGTCTGTGTCTGTGCTCATCTTTGAGTTCAGCCTCTGGAAATGCAGCCGGGTGATGCAGCTACACTCATGTCTGTGACAGAAATAAATTTATCCTGAGAAAGGAAAACCGGTCCTGATTGGAGCCATTTGGTAAACTGTACTCGATCACGAACGGAGAGGAATAACTCCTTACAGTAGATTGTTCTGGAGACACCACCCCACTGCAGTCTGCCTTAAACGCTGTTATCAAAAGCTTTCACCTTAAGTGCTATGTTAGTTTATAGATGTTAGATTTGCAGCTGCTGGTTTCTTTTCATGCCAGAGAAGTATGAAAATACCTGCAGTGACTTGATGCCTGCTTGTGATGTGTAGCCTACAATGCTGAGTGCAGTTACAAGCATGGACTGCTTTGAGCACGAGCCTTGATGGTATATTTAAGGTCTTCTGGAAAATGCTGACATTTAAGACTTGCAAAAAGATTTTTTTTTTTTTTAATGCAACATAAATAAATTTACTTCACACCTCCCTCAAGTTGCTTCATCAAATCTTTGGTCTGAAGCTCCAAAGGTTTTATGATGATCGATATTGTTGGAAGTAAGTTGAAAGAACTCATGCAGTCACATGAATCTGGGTTTAGAGTCAAGGATTTTTTATTTTTGTGCAGTCTCTGCTGAATTACATGCACTCTGTGTGCTTTTCTGTTTTCACAAGCTTCCAAACCTCCTTTTTTTCTCTTCTTGTGTGCTTACTGTCTCCTCAGAGTTTAAAAAGGTCCCTGAATAATCTTCGTGATGTTGGTTTCCTTCAAGTCAAAGTTATCAAGGCTGCAGATCTGATCGCTGCAGATTTAAATGGTACTTCATGCATTTTTATTTTTATTTAATGGCAAGTTGAATTGAAACCGAGGAACCCTGCTTTATTATGTTGTGTTCTGCAGGTAAGAGTGACCCTTTCTGTGTGCTGGAGCTGGGGAACGACAGACTGCAGACCCACACGGTTTATAAGAGCCTCCACCCTGAGTGGAATAAAGTCTTCACATTGTCAGTTTGGGTTTCTCTTTCCACACACTCTTTGTTATTCAAACTTAATCACATTACTGAACCACCTTTCTGTTTCACAAATAAATCGGTGTGCTGATTTTTTAAGCATCCGACCTCGTTCTTTGTCTCTGTAGTCCTGTCAAAGACATTCACGACGTTCTGGTGGTGACTATCTTTGATGAGGATGGAGACAAGGCGCCAGACTTCCTTGGAAAAGTTGCCATTCCTCTGCTTTCGGTACGTACAGTCTCACTAAGAGTCTGTGAAGCAGACAATAATCTATTTGCACTCTGTCTAAATTAAAGTGAAGAGGGCGATAGCACTCCAGCAGGCTGAAGACTTGCTAAGATGTAATCCAGCATGACTGATGGTCAGGTTCATGGCTGAGTTCAGCACCTGATGCCCTTTCTGTCCTGTAGATCCGCAGGGGACAACAGATTGCCTTCCCGCTGAAGAAAGAGGACTTAGGCGAGCTGTCGAAGGGGAGCATCACTCTGGAGCTGGAGGTTATTTTTAACCCTGTAAGTAAAGGTTCACCCTGCAATGAGGACACGATAGCCTTGAAAGGCAGGCCTCATTCTGTCGTCTTCTTATTTATCACTTTTTTTTAATCAGGTCAGAGCAAGTATTAGAACCTTCCAGCCAAAGGAGAGACGTTTTATGGAGGATAATCCCAAGTTTTCCAAAAAGGTTTGATGCACTTTTTTTTTTTTTTTTGTACATTCATGATTCATATTTAGGAATTATGAATGGGAAAAAAATTAAATGTATAAACTGATATTCAAGCACATATTCCACTGAAGCTCGGCAGAAACAATTACATTTTTAAACTGACAGAAATTGAATCTGCAGTCGATGATCATTTTACAAATTATTTTGTGAGCAAAATGGCACACTTAGTCTTATCTGACAGTAAACATGTTTAAATTTGAGATAAAACTGACCCCTTAGATTTTAGTGTTTCTTGTAAAAATAAAAAATTGTGCACATTAGAGTGGCCTTGTATTGACCAAAAGAATTATTGTGTTTAATTAGTAATTAAGAGTGTGATATTTTTTGTGATGCTTGAGCAACAAAAAGAACCAGGAGACAGAAAGAAAACAAACTGAACAAATGATTTTACTTCTTACTTAAACTTTTTTCTGGAAGGCGAGTCGACTCCTGAAGCAGACCTTCCTTTGCTTGAATTAGTTGAATTGAGCTTTAATTGAGCCCAACTGTGACTGAATTCTTGTTCACCGTTCTGCTACATTAGTTTGATATACAGTGTGCAAGACAGGGTGCGAGACAGGGTGCCTGACTGTCTGTACTTCCCACAAAGACTCATTGTTGTCAGACAATACATTGCTCGCTAACGCCAAAATTGGCTTACACACACTGTGGACTGGGTTTGTAACGTGCAGGTTTTCAGTCGGTTTTAATATTGAAAGTCCCGTTTGATGAAATAAGGTCAGATTACTGACATTTTTTGCCCCCTGACCACAGCAGCTCATGCCAAAACATACCAGCCCCTCTCGCTACTCCTCGAGCTGACTGGCTGTTTTGGATGTGTGGTTCGGGTGGAACTCCTTACAGAATTGAACCCATATACACTGAAATCATTATTAACTATGAACACTTTTTTTTTTTTTTTGACAAAACTACTACAATATTTATCCGCTTTGTGTGTTTATGGTGTTTGTCTTTCAGGCTCTGGCCAGGAACGTGATGCGTGTTCAGACACTGTACAGGGCTATCATGTCGACTCTGCAGTACATCAAAAGCTGCTTCCAGTGGGAGAGTATTCAGAGGAGCCTGCTAGCCTTCCTGGTGAAGTGCTTTAACTGCTTATCAACACACTATCTGCATTTCCCTCTGTTTTCCCTCCAAGGCTGCGGAAGACAACCGCAGTCTGGCCAACCCCTGCTTGAACTCTCCCAGAGAGAATCTTAATCAATGCAGCACTGGGCTCAGCAGAAACGCAGCCTCGGCCCTGGCTCTGTGTTGGAGTGGACGCTTTCAGTGTTGCATGTCTCCTGGATGTAGCGTTAAGCCTCAGCTGGAGAGAGTAGAGTCCCACTGGAGTCGAGATAGTCTATTTTTGTTCTGCTTCCCTGACAACTCATTAACCCTCTGTCCGGTCTGTGCCCGGTTTGATTTAGACCCCATTATGCAGACAGAAGTTCAATTAAAAGGCTCTTCAGAGATAAGGCTGATTCTCCGTCCTGTCATTGTTGAAGACAAGTGTTAAGCAAATGTGAAGACAGAAACATGGGAGTAGCCTTTCAGCCTCTGCCTCTAAACTGCAAAGTAAAGCGGGTGCTGATCTTTTTGGCATTATTCTCTGAGATCTGGCGTGATAAAAATGGCATACAGCAAGTTGTTCATTAACTATGCAAGCAATCAAGGTCATGGAAAGTTCCTTTTGTTGTTGCAGCTCACGACCTGTAGGTGGCGCTAAAGTTTTGCCGAGCGTTCAGGCTTTCTTAAACTGACTAAAGGAGATACTGTACGCCAGCCAGTGGCACAGTTTGTTCAATTTGCCGTGAAAAATGGGAGCCGCAGCACAGAGCTGTTATCTGAGCAGAAGCCACTCTCTGTGTTTTAGCTTTGAGTCATGCATGTAGTGTTTTTTTTTGTTTGTGAATACATTGATCTAAACTCTGTCGTCCACATTTTCAGTCTTTAAAGCAATATATGCATTACTTTGAGTGCAGGAGATTCTGACGAACATACCCGCAGCCTCCACGTATACTGTGTTGATTGTTAACAATGATTTTATTATTTTACCTGACAGCTCAGACACACATACGCTGAAGTCGACATCATACAAGCAGGAACAAGTGCACAATGTACACACACGTCCTCCCACTGCATCTCGGTGTTTGAAAGACAGTACCATCTGTACTCGTGTTTTCACACTAATGCTCGCTGCCTTTTCAAGCCTCAGCGAGGAGAAATAAATGGCTGCTTAATACCACCACATGAGCGTAATGAATCAGAGCTTCACTCCTCATGACAGGATACAGTGACGAGCTACCTGCACCATCTGCCGATTGTCAGACACAAAGAGCTTTCGTCAATACAGTATGCTTTAAATGTGCCTCGTTAGGCGGCGGTTATCTCAGTGAGGAGCCTCAGTCCTGAAGGTGTTAGTCCCGTCCTGACCACTGAACTATAATAGATCACATGCTGTTCCCCTCCTTTACTTTATTTCTGAAGTGGCAGTTGCTGTTTAGCTTTTCTTTTTATGACTTACCATTTTTGTCAGTGCTCTGAGTGTGTGTGTGTGTGTGTGTGTGTGTGGGGGGGGGGGGGGGGGGGTGTAATCCTGTTTCCAAATAGAAGTCTTGTTTGATATTTTGGTCCGTCACCCCACCCAACCGCAGGAACAGTACTGAAAACGCTGTTCTCACGTGTGCGTCCGCCTCGTCCTCTTATTTAAATTCTAAATGTGATTCTATGGCAACTTTGTGTCAACTGGCAACTTCCGTGGTCTGGGAATAATTTGCCGTGTAATGCTGAGCTGGAGGAGCAAACACCTTCTGAAATGTATGCATGCAGTTCATATGGTTTTGAGCTGGATTTGCAGGGTAAACACTGGTAACATAAATTGTCTGTTCATCCAAAGCTGATTGATTTTTGGAGCATGTCCACAGTGCGTTTACAGTATTGCTCCAACACCCCCCCCCCCCCCCTTTTTTTTTTTTTTTTTTTTTTTTTTTTTTTACAGCAAGTTACGTAATCCTTTAAACCATTTAAGTGACTGTCAGTCTGGAAGTGAGTTTTAAAGTGCTGAAATAATTGGAGAAAAAAATCCATGTTAAATTCTTAACTGTGCTCCTCCTGATCTCATGCTTATGATGGTTAAACACTGGCCAGTATTTTAGGGCGTAGGTAACTCACACAGCATTGCAGCACTCGCTCTCACTGATTCATTCATTTTGTAACACATGCATTGCTAAACATTATAAACCATTGCTTAGACTTAAAGGTTTGACTGCTGCATCCTTACTTTACTGCGGCAAAACCATTCGTTTATGGTGTTTAATGTCAGGGAGTCATTCTAAATTTTGGGTGGGTGTTCAGTTCTGTGACTTTATGACTCTTCTCCACTTATACCACCGTTAGACTATATTTTAGCTGTTAGTATTGTGCCATAATTACTTGTGGATGCACTAGGGGTGCTCTTCACTCACATGTTCTCACTTTAAAACAATGAAGGGTGCGAAGTGGTTTTTGTGCCAAGCAAACCCCAAACATGAGTGTGGAAATTCCTGCTTTCAGCAAAGGCACCAGCCTCCAGTTCAGTAGCTGTCCCGGCATAATGCATCCCTTCCATTTTTTTTTTTTCCCCATGTGATCTGGATTGTATTCCCAAAGTCCCCTTTTGCTGTTCAAGACTGTGTAATGCTTCTCAAGTTGAAATGGGCTACAATTATCACAATCTTTATGGGCTGAGTATACATTTCCACTAAAGCGTGACTTGGCTTTCCCCCTACCCCCGCTCTCCCAGTTATTACAAAGTCCTCACTAATAAAACATAACCCTTCCAGTGAGGAACCGGTTTCATCTCCTCTCCCAGGCCCTATTTTGGCTTGTGATAACACAGGCAAGAGCGTGCTTGGCTTTTTGTACATTAAAGCTGATGGTGGTTGTGATATTGGCGGAGGTGGTGGTGGGAGGGGGTGGCACTGATCTGCCATCTTTTATGTCAGTTGGTGCCTCAGAGGAGAGTGATGTCTTTACCAGATGTTCTCTTCTATTTTTATTAGCATATAAAAACCTGTAAACCCGGCCCAATGCTCTTGGCCCGCTGCCGTTTTGGCTTGTGCTACCTCTCTGACAGGATTATTTTATAGTTCCATTTAGCCTTGCAATTGAGACATCACAGGCAATATTTCTTTATCCTCTTATCCTTTTTACTTTAGCCACACAGGTGGAATGTGCATCATAAGTGCCATTATGGATGTTAATAGCATATTCATGCACAGGCTCCCTGTGGCTGTAGTGAATCGGTCAGCTTTAATGTACACAAAATGAGAGAGATGGAGCAATTAGAGTTATGTGGTTAATGTCAATGCACAGTCAGGAGTAAGAGTAAGTCCAGCTGAGTGGACTGGTTTTCTTTTGCACATGGACTGTATATACGAGATGCATGTGGCCACCGTGATGTCACCCATTGGTTTGCAGAGTCCAGTTTTGAAGCCTAAAGAGTTTTTTTGGCAGTCACCGTCTTGGATTTTTAATTTGTTTTTTTTGTAAAACTGGTCATGGAAAAACAAAGGGTTGGTCTGACTGAGAAACCGAGGACACTGCATGCTCATAGGGGAGCCACGCTTATGCCCCATTTACCTTACCATCTATATACCTTTATTGAGACCAGAAAGAACAACACTTTATATTAAACAAGATGTGAAAGTAGTGTTTGAGACCATTAACCCATCAGGAAAACCTTTAATGAGGTTAGAAATCAAGAACAAAGTAGGCTCATTCTCTCACAGATTTACATCCAACTGCACTTATTTCTGCAACCAGAGGAGTCGCCCCCTGCTGGCTCTTAAAAAGACTGCAGGGTTAACAGCAGTTCGGCATCACTTTTCATATCTAGGGGCTATAGCTGTTTATATACAGCCTGTACCTGTGCAGCACATGCATATTAACTGGAAATGGGGTGCAGAGCTTGTATAATGGAAGGGTGGCCTTCATCACGTTGACCAATGATCTTGCAATCAGTAGCAGATCAGGTTCCTGCTTGGTTGATGTAAAATGCTCTTTAATACTCACCTGTTTGCCTTCGCTGATGTCTGATCTCTGGACCCTCTGGCTGCAGGTGTTTGTGGTGACAGTATGGTACTGGGAGTTTTATATGCTGCCCCTCTCCCTGGTTCTGCTCATCTCGTGGAAGTACCTACAGAGCCGCTCTGGACGGATCAGCCAGGACGTGGTGAGTTGAGAGCAGCTTTGTCAGCCTCATCCATCTTCTCCTTTTTTTTTTCTGCCAAATGACCTGCTGGCTCTTATTCACACTCCTTATTTCTTTATTTTGTAGAAAAACAGCCCGTTAAGCCACATTTTGTTCTCTGTAATTAAAGGCTGGTATGTTTCCATAGCAACCAGTTGCACATGGCTACATAATGCATAATAATAAAATAACACATAATACATAAGCATTGAAAACTCACTGAATGGACTAATGTAACAGACCATTATAGCCTAAGCTAATTTACAGCGCTTGTCCTTTACTAACGCAGTTTTCTTTTTCCCCGCTGCTCCTCGAGTTTTTGTCCTCGGCTTCACCGTAATTGGCCCGCCGCCCTGTTCTTGTTGCGGTCGGTCAGATTGGGGGGAAAAAAAGTTTTTATCTCTTACAATGTCACAAGGTCACAATGCCCCCCCACCCCCACCCCAATGTAACCACTCTGGAAAAAGTATTGAATGTGAAATTCGAGCTCTGTTTAGAGGATGCATTAATGGTAGTTCAACACAGAATACACAGTAGCAAATTACATACACCGAGCTCTGCTCACACAACAATACGCATTATCAGTTAATGTGTTGACTATTTTTTCATTAACTTTTCAGGTGATTAATCTGCAATTTTTTTGTGACTGGGCTGAAACTCCAAAAGATCAATGTCAAATTTACAGTCATACATGAATTGAATGATCAGCTGATTATCAGAATAAGTAACACTCTGAAACAGCAAATAGAGGACAAAGAATTTACCACCATTTTCAGCTCTATATATGTTAACATGCAACATGTGTCCTGTAAACAACTAGATCTATAGGTTTATCAAATCCTGCACATAAAATAATTTCATGAGTGAATAGCAAAGGTAAAAATTTCTAATATTCATTTTAGAAATTTAAATGGATTTAAAGTTTATTATTAACCATGCAAAAACAAAAATGAAGGTTTGGTGCTTTTGGTGCCAGCCATCCGCTGGCAGTTTGACTTCTTAATACTCCACTAACTAGTTGCTAACTTTGGCTGTTTGGTGCTTGGAAAGTTGTAAGCACCAGGTAAACAGGTAAGAGGGTGCAGAGAGTTTTAGGACTTTTTATGAGCTTTTTATTGTCCAAGCGTTGACCTCAATTCGCCACCCTGAAAACAATGAGCTGAAACACACAGTAGAGCTACGTGCATTTGTCATGTTGAGCAATTTTTTTCACATACAAGCAATCGTGATCCAGCGCTGATTCAAAGATACCGATTAGCCCCCAGCTCCTCAAAAAAAACCCCACTGTGGCCTGTTGGCGAGATTTCCTGCAGTGTTTCTGGAGGCCGAACTCAGGGTCACTGCTGAGGAGTGAAGTTTATACAGATTCCCAGTCACACAAACGTTATTAAGTCCAATAATGAAATTCCTATAATCTCACCTCTCCATTGCAATTCTCCATCTTTCAGGACAGCTTGGATTTGGCGGATGAGGATGATGATGATGAGAAGGTATGTGCCTCTGCCAGGTGTCGTCTGACTTCTGCATGCTGCTGAATAAAAAAAGAATTTAGCTTCATCTTTTTTTAGTGTGTGTTGACAAAGGTATCTCCCTCTGATCTATGGGTCTGTGTTGCTAAGCTTTTTATTCAGTACTAAATCTTCTGATGCATTTTGATTCCTGTCAAGCACCCGTTGTATTTTTTTGTAAACTTGTGCTTACCAAGAGACATTTGGGCTTAATGAAGACCTCACCAACCTGTTTCCACTTGTCAAAACACATTCATATGCAAATAGAGGGGTGGGGAAACGGGTTCTGCCGCATTTGGAAAGTCCCTCAGCTTAACACTCCATATAATACCATCAATATGGAACTAATGACGGCACTTAGACATGCTTTTTTTCAGAGCTCGTTTTGAAAGTTTGTGTTGAACGTGTTAAAATGCTTTCAGGCAGTGGCATATTTCTTCAGAATGACAGCAGTTTATTGTGGACATTTTGAATGGCCGGCATTGGCCTGATTTAAAGCTGTTCTCATACCGGTTCCAGTGGGAACATGACCCTGGAATGGCTGAGGTGGTTTAGTGCAGTGATGGATACTTCACTGAGGTGAAGCGAGATTTGTCTTACATGTGGTTTTTCTCACTGAGTCACTGTGCATCTGGAATATCCTTCTGCCCTGTAAACAGTCCCTCAGTAACCATCTCTGTCGCCCCACCATCCACACATACCGCAGATCCTCTCTTTGGACCTATAACCCTCCTTTAGTCTCAGAGCATTTGATGTGGACATGTGGCCATGTCTCTGTCTGAAGTCTGGCCCCCACTCCAGAGATCTTCAAAGAATCTGGTCTCCTCTGTTTACTTTGAAGCCATTTTTCCCTCCTGGGATCTCGACTAGCCTGAGAACGATACTCTGTCTCTTTCATAATGTGATGTCCAGTCCTTTCACTTCTTAACTTGCTTTTTTCCCTCCTTTTTTTCCTTTTTGCGTTCACATTTTGCAGACGCTCTCCGTCACAGCGGAGTTGAATGAGTGTGTTTACGGCTTTGGTTTCTGGTATTGATCAAAGCCGTGGTTTTGGAAATGCTGCAGCTATCAGTCTGACCAAACAAAGCTGAACAGGCATGGTTAGTTTTTACTCGAGCCTTCAAATTCCCACAGAACTTTTATTGTTTTATCTACTTTCAAGTGTCCATATTTTACTTCAGATGTGCAGTAAACAAATACTAAATTGCAGTACAAAGTCCAGTACTAAAATCTTTATACAAGAGATTATTTTATTCAACCTTTTTTTACATTTTACACTATTTCATTTAGGAGGGAGAGCAGAGCAGTGGCTGATATTGGAGCAGAACATGTGTTGAGTAACACTCGTAGCAAAAACTTCAGCTTGTTTGGCACTGATTGCACTAAAGAATTAAAGTAATTTAATGAGCTAAATGTCTGTCAGGCTGTCACAAGCGATTACTGTAAGAATATTTTCAACCGTTGAAAAACCTTTAATTAGAACCATGAAGACACAATCTTTCATTTTTAATTAGTACTTTTCCTGCAAATCTAAACCAGCACATTTTACACTATTACTACTCATTACCCTTTTTTTTTTTTATTCACGTCTCTGAGAGCGCTTTACTCTTTTTGCTAAAAATATTTTTGCCCAGATACAAATTTGCCACAGCAGGCACCGAAATATCAAACAAAAAAAAAAAAACTGTGGCTGTTTTTACAGTTTTGTCCTGACCACCGTGTTGGCTTTGAGTATTTTCCAAAGCAGCTTTTTATTTTTTATTTATTTATTTTTTTGCTACTGTAGGAGTCCGAGAGGAAAGGGCTCATAGAGAAAATCCATATGGTCCAAGACATCATCGTCACCGTTCAGAACCTTCTCGATGGGATTGCTTGTTTTGGGGAGAGGATTAAAAAGTAAGACATCACAAAGAAGCAGCGTATTCAGAGCTGGATACATTTGAGTGTTTTTAGTTCAGTTGGAGAAATTCGACATGCTTATGATTTTAATTTAGTCATTTTCTAGAATTGTGCTATTTGGAAAACCTTCTATGCACTTGTTATTTTACATACATTTTTCTCCATGTTATTATCACTCCAATAAGTACTGAACTTTATGTTATCACTGAAGGCAGAACAAAAATCCTTCCTTGAATCTGACTGTTTGCCATCTTAATTTGTCAGCACGTTCAACTGGACCACGCCGTTCCTGTCTGGCTTGGCTTTGCTGGTGTTTGTCATCGCAGCAATCATCACATACTACATCCCTTTACGCTACATAGTTTTAATATGGGGTGAGTTTTAGCTGCGGTAATTATTTCACCTCTTGTGTGTTCATTGTTGTGTGTTCTGTGTTTGTCATAGGAGAAAGCCCTTCTTCTACATTTGTTTTCATCAGTTTTGTTTGAATCATCCAGCAGCTATGCAAGGTCAAAGGAGTCTTTTGCTCCATATATTTCTGGCTGTGTGTTTTTTAATATTTGCAGCTTGTTATGTTTGTGATGTTGAAAATGATGAGTATCCTTGTTAAGAGTATTACTGGATAAATTTATTGGCTAAATGACTGGAGCGTAAGTTTTTCGAGCTATAAAAAGTGAAAATAACACAACAAAAAAGGCACATACTGGGGATACTCAAAGCAATATTTCTTGGACAGCGTGAGTCTCCCCTGCAAGTATTTGTTTGTGTGGAAACAAAGAGCACAGCCACAGGAGACTAGTGTTAATGATATGTTGGTGTGAACTTTTGTTTTAGGTATCAATAAATTCACCAAGAAATTACGGAACCCATACAGCATTGACAACAATGAAGTGCTTGATTTCCTGTCGAGGGTGCCTTCAGATGTGCAGAAGGTAAGCTCTGCCGGATCAGCCGGCCAGGAAGCCCAAAATCCCTGAGCCCGCTAGCTTTGCATCTTACTACAACAACTCCCAGGCATTCTTTACTCTTGTCTGTATAATTAGCTCCATCTGTATAATTATGTAGCCCCATATAATTTTGGTTGTGTTTTGGTCCTGATACATCCCTGGTGGAGGTCTGCTGCTCAGCAGCTTTGCAGCGCAGGGTGTTCCCAGGCTGAGCCGGGAGACGCTGCTGCTGGTGGTGTCTCCTGTTCGTACTTACCAACACTTCAGCTTCAAAAGCTGTCGTGAGTGTTATGGGGTCCTGCATTGATGTTTGTGATTCAAAAAACATTCAGTAAGATTCAAAACGGTTACCTTCGCCTATAAGCTACATAAACATTGTTTTTTAAGTGTGCGCTATTCACAAACTGCTTTTTCTTTCCTCCTCTTCCACGTGGTCTCCGTGCTGACCTCTCCTCTCTTCCTCCCCACTCTCCTTTCTGTCCTCTCTCTTTTTACCCGCCGTCGCCGCTGCTCCTTTCCATCTCTGTCTCTCTAAGCCGTTTGACCCCGTTTGTCCCTTCTCCTTCTACGATGCCCTTGGGCCACCGGGTTGAGTAACGGTGCATCTCACCAGCCTCTGCGCTCCGCTGTTATTGTGTATGAACGATGACTATGGGCCTCCCTCTTAGTGCTGGTAGTGATAGTGCTTCGTTGTACTCTGTCGCAGTAGAAATGTTGTTAGATTTCCAACAACAAATGAAGAAAACACATTTTTAATTTTCCTTGATGATGGAAGTACCCTTAGTTGTTGTTCTGCTGCCTTGACTATTAAACTACTAATCTTTTTTTATTATTAAGGGAGATAAATATTACCACTGTGTACAAAATGAAGTGCCATTCTTTTACCAGTATACCAAAGTACGCACGCTATACTGCCACTCACTGCTTTTCACCTCGTGAAGGCTGAAGCTTCACTTCTGTTCAGTGATGTCTGTTATTGTCTCTGGTGCTTTTGTTGTCTTCACAAAATAATATTTTATATTTATCAAATCTCATTGTACATCCTGTATAATGACAATAAAGGCATTCTATTCTGTAAAATATGATTGCTTTCCAGGTTCAGTACAGTGAGATGAGAGGAAGCAGAAAGAAGAAAATCCTGTAGATTGCACTGCGGATTGAAGCCGGTTGGGATACTGGACTCAGTGCTGCTGTTTGTGGGATTCCCACCTAATGACACTTTCAGGAGGATGGATGGGGGAACTGCCCGAGCGATGCGATCTCTCATTCTGTTGGTTTCAGGTTGCTCAGCTGGCGTGGATTCTCATTCACGGCCTTATTCAACCAGCACCTAAACAGCTTTCAGCCAAAGAAGTCCTCACTGAGGACCCTGCACAGGTTGCCTTACACATTTCCACGAGTCTGTCTGTGCATTCCTACAGCAGTTTGTAATGGTATTTTATCCTATGTACAGATTACTCTTTAAGATTAATAGTTGCTTTAATTTATATTCTTTGCCTCAGGCTGTGTCCGCTAGAAATGAACTGTAATATTATTTTTGTAATATGCTGATTTATGTGTTTGGTATGTGACATGCATGTACTACATACATTTTTATTTACGTGATGCACATTAAGCCATTTAAGAAAAACAACAATCTTTACAGGCAAACGGTAAATTTCAAATTAAATGTGTTATTTAAAAAAGTATCTTTTGCTGGAAGTGCAAGGTCTTTGGTTTTAAACGTTAGTGAGGATTTACAGGAGCAATTATTTTAACCTTTTATATGTTTATAATTAGGAATACGTGAAAAGTTGGCAGCAAATTAAGCATTATATTCCCTTATCTTTGAGCACAGATAAAGAGAAATGCTCGTACAATGATGGCCGACTAATCTTATTTTTGCATGATATATGGGCCTATTTGTACATGCAAGGATGAACTCCTGTGTTAAGTTTTTCGACTGCTTTCGTGCATCCTATACAGAGGATGCACCAACTGTACTCTGTTGTTTTTACTCCTTGCTTGTTAGTGGGGTGGGGCCAATTCTGTACACACTTTATTTATTATTGACAATCAGTGAAGAACTCTTTGTGTCCTTCATTTCTAACAGCAATAAATGCACACACAAACACTCCGTGGTACGTTTTATCTGCCTCTCTGTCTCAGCTCTGCGCTGCTTCTCTTTGAATTCATCTGCTAGCAGCATCCATCCTCTCCCTGCTCCCTTGCCGCAGGATTGTGGGCGTCTAACAGCACCGTTTCAGAGCCCCCTCTCTTCATTAGGCTTTCATGAAGCAAGGCAAAGCTGTGCGAGACCTCACCGGCACCCGGGCTCCCCGCTGTGTTGATGGCCCTTGGGCGTCGCCACGAGCGGGAGGACCTCGGTGACCTCCTCTCAGCTGCTGTGACGAGATGCCTGCAGCCAGCATCCTATCAAGCACAGCAGCCAGACAATCCTCCGGTACCGGGCTGCGCACAGCTCAGGAGGTGGATTTTTAAAACCAGCCACAAGCAACAACAGCCTCACTAATTTAGGGATTGGAGAATTGGAATAGTTAAGATGTTGCTGTTCAGAGTAATACCCTGGGATTTATGGCTTTTAAGTCAGAGCGCGTGGGCTCCCAGTTAGCAGCCTCTTAAATGAGAAATGAGGAAAATTAGAGGAAAATTGCACTCAAGTAATACAATAACAATGTTTTTGTATTAAATATTATACATGTATTTGAGGATTGACCTTATTAGATGCTTAAGATATCAGATTTGAGTATAATTGAATCCTATTAACATTACATTGTTAAATAAATTAATAACACTTCCTGTTGACAAATAGCTGCTCAGTGCAGTGCAGTACACACACAACCTGCACAGTGCTACACAGCATATGCAATAATTTGATGATTTGTCCAACTGTCTGAGGACAGAAGGTTTGGAGATGATGACCTGTATATCTCGCCATCTAGTTATAATGTTGACTTGGGTATTCAATATTAATAACCAGCTGTCAAGGACACTGCAAGGACATCTCAATTTGACACTTATAGGCTCAGCATGAATATGTATAGGCTGCAAGAGGCTTCAAAATTACCAAGTAAAATCATGATTCACACGTGGAGACTAATGTGATGTGGCACCTGCATTATGATGAGCCACGTATACAGTGGCCAATAGGTCTCGAAAGGCTTGTCATAACTCGCTATCGGACCAGAGAACATTCAGCTGTGTGTGGGTGTGTGCAGCTCTGCAGGGGCTGTGGATGTTCAATATTATCATTAATAGTTTTTATTAAGTCATTAATAACTGCATCCAGTATGGACTGTGTGTGTGTGTGTGTGTGTGTGTGTGTAGGTGGGAAAACTGGGTCTAATGGGCAACAGTACCTAAATGATTCCCAGCACTGCCAACACTTTACCAGCAAGCAAACACACAGCAGGAAGTTGTCTGCACCTTCGCGCACAGCAGTCCGGACTGGTTGGCCTGTGTCTCACTTTATCTCTCCTCCTATGACACTTCATCTTTTTTTAAAATTATTTTTATTTTATTTATTTATTTATTTTATTTCTTTGACACTTCATCTTTAAAGTCCGGCCGCTGGTGGAAACTGCGGGAATAAGCCTGATTATGATTTTTTAAAACAGTATATCGAATGTGTTTACACAAATTTGACTGGTTCCAATTAAATTGCAGTTCAGATCAGTGGAGTAAGGTGTTCAGCTCCTTGTGAAAGGGTGTGATCACATCTATTCATTTTTCCAGCTATGTCTTCCTGTTTCCAAATATCACCACTCATCACAAGAGATGTATAATTATCACAAAATTATTCTGATAATGAGAATCATTATCATTACCATCATAGCTGTTGACCTCTTGCCAGCAACTGTTAATTAGCTAATGTGTTTTGATAAAGTAGGCTGGGTTGGAATGAGCTCAGCACGCTCAAACTTGTACATTTCAGCTAGACATAAATCTCCAGACAGGAAAACAAAGCACCATCTCTACTGTAGTTTTAAGGCATTTGTAGACACTTTGGGATGCATGTTTTTATTTATTTACTTTACCTGAAGGCTGTAAAAGGATAGTTTATTCTTCTTCTTCTTTTTTTTAATCCTGGTGTATTTCTCATTTTTATGGCTATTATGGCTCTAACTTGGCTTTTGCCACCTATGCTGTAGAAACGGCTTCTTGCCACTTTCAGAAATGATGATTATTACATTAGGACAAATATGTTAAATCTTACTGAAAGCAAACACAGAAAGACCAGCAGAGGACCTACTACACCAAAGATCTCTGTCAGGGCACCGTACCAGCTGACCTAAACACCCTGCCTATTTAGTCACAATCAGTTAGTATGCTAGAGTACACCTGATGTGGTTGTGCAGTGTTATATCACTAAAGTGGTTTGATTCCATTAATTGGGGCAATTTTTGGAAGCAGTGGCACACTGTCCTCTAACATACGTTATAGAGTTATCACTCTACATGCCTAATATTATTGTAGGGTCTTTACCTTACAATATAAAGTGCCTTGAGGTGACTGATTGTTGTGATTTGGTGCTATATAAATAAAATAAAATTGAATTGAATTGAATTAATATGCCCAAGTCCAACTGAACCATGCTGGAATCCACCTCTTTGAGTGGGCCACTGCATGGTACACGTAACCATGTATAGTACACCGCAGTCACATCTGTCAAACAAACTGGACTTGGGGGAGATAAATATGTTCCTTCCGGCATTTCCTTGAGTTGCCACTTGAGGCTGACTCCAAAGCCAAGTCTGCCAGGCCTCACTTGAGCTAATTAGAATGATTTTTAAGGGCCTTTCTACTGTGTTTTTTGAGGTGGTACCTTTTGAAGCAGATGTGTAAAATTTTCTAACATAAAATATGGCTTTTTAAGTGTTTAATTATAGAAAACACCCCATCCAAAAGGTCTGATCTCCAGCTGGTGGGTTAAATTCTAGTATTTTATTTGTTAGCATCTTGCTGGATTGAGATCTTGCTTGCATTAGCTAGCATTAGCATTAGCACTCCTCCCTCACTGCCCTTAATTTGGTCATTTGTGGCATTAAAAAAAGAAGTTAGCAACAGCCATAGAGCTAAATTTAAAGCTTCAAAAATTTGTTTGCTAGTTGGTGACATCAGTGGCCTTACCTACATAGAAGCAGGCTGTGTACTTAGAGGGATAAGATAAGATAATCCTTTATTTGTCCCACATTGTGGGAAATTTACATAAATTACGTATATTTCACATCAACAGGAAAAAGTGATTTTTCTTTTCTCCCATTTTGGTTTATGTGAAATGTTCTTTTTTGCTAAATAAGTTTTTATCATATCCCCAACAATGTGCAAAATCCATTAACTGCCAAGGTTAATAAACATTCCATTCATTATTTTCTCATCTAAGGGTCAGACAGAAGATGTCACAGAAGACATGAATGAGATGATACACATTTGAAAAAAAAAGTCTGAACATTTATGAGTCTGTTCACCAGAATTTAGAATTTTTCTGACCGATTTGAAATCATGAAGTTTACATTTAACAAAGTCGCTTCAAAAAAACTGAAGTTTTAAAAAAAAGGGTAAGCTGGAGAGTAGGTTACTCAGCCTGTTCACCTAATTCATATACATTGACAGGACATTTTATTAGGTACACCATACAGTACTAGTACAGGGTTGGAACACATTTTGCCTCCAGAACTGCCTTAATTCTTTGTGGCACTGATACAACAAGGTGCTGGAAACATTCCTCAGAGATTTGGGTTCATATTGATGTGATAGCATCACAGTTGCTGCACATTTGTCAGCTGCACATTTATGACATGAATCTTCCATTCCACCACATCCCAAAGTTGCTCCACTGGATTGAGATCTGGTGACTGTGAAGGGCATCTGAGTACACTGAATTTATTTTCACATTCAAGAAACTAGTTTGTGATGATCTGACTTCATAAAGGGGTGAATATGGTCAGCAACAGGTAGGTGGCTGTGGCATTTAAATGGTACTCAATTGGTACTAAGAGGCCCAAAGTGTGTCATGCAAATATCACAACATTACATCACCAACAGCTTGAACCGCGGTTACAAGGCAGGATGGATCCATGCTTTCATGTTGCTCATGCCAAATTCTGACCCTACCATCTGAATGTCAGCAGACATTGAGACACATCAAACCAGGGAACATTTTTCCAGTTTTCTGTTGTTCAATTTTGGTGAGCCTATGTGAATTATAGCCTCAGTTTCCTTTTCTTAGCTGATGGGAGTGGGACCCACTGTGGTCTAATGCTACTGTAGCCCATCTGGTTGTTTGAGTTATTATAACTTTCCTACCAGCTTGAAGCAGTCTAGCCATTCTCTTCTGACCTCTGGCAGCAACAAGGCGTTTTCAACCAGAGAACTCTTGCTCACTTTCTCTTTTTCGGACAATTGTTGTGCCAGAAGTCCCAGAAAATCCTCTGGCACCAACAACTATGCCTGTTCAAAGTCACTTAAATCACCTTTCTTCCCCATTCTGATGGTTTGAACTGCAGAAGATGGTCTTGACCATGTCTAGATGCCTAAATGCACAGAGTGGCTCCATGTGATTGGCTGATTGAATACTTGCATAAACAAAGAGTTGAATAGGTGTACCTACGTAACAACAAAGTTGCTCACATTTCATTTGTACTATGTTATCATTTGTTAATTATTTGCTTTCTTCATAGTGACAGTATTTTGCAGCTACACACTAAAAAAAAGTGTTTTGCACATACACACGTTTATGTTTTCTGTCAACTAAGTGAAAACAGGTTTGCAGATAATGAACATAACATGAGGGTCACTAGTTCTAGCAAGCATGAATGACACCAGAAAGAAAATGGGTGCTGTTAAATGCTCCAACTGTAAACAACAAACAGTTTTTTTGGCAAGTCTAGTATCAGTTCAGATACAGCTATCTGCATCACTGTTGAAGCAAACACATATGAAGAGTTTAAGGAGCTTTAAGGTGAGTTAATGTAGATTCTGACAGAAGAAAACAAGCATTTTAATGCATACTCTGCCCACAAGGTCTGAATCAAAAAGTCAGAATTGGCAACAAATCTGAAATGTCACGGAGAGGTGAAGCATCCAGCAAGTCGTGGGAAATATCTGTGAGTGACTGAATACAACACGAAATAATTATGAATATTAAGACTATGAGCAAACAGCCACAGAACTGTTGAGTTTTACTGCTGTATGGCACATTGGTTAAATGGTAAAACACATACGTGTATTTAAAACTAATCTGCATGTGATTCTATTGTGTATTTTCTTTAGTTTGGGAGTGGCCGTTGAATTGGGGTTTGAATGAGTTGCAGGGTAATCTTTGAGCTCTGAACAACACGTTTTCATTGTGGCGCCCATGTTGCTTCCATAGTCTGAGTCAAAAACAAATCAACACGCAGACACTGGAAGAACTGCTTCCCACCTCAGACAATAGGAACATCCTAGAAACACGTAAATGCACAAAAAAAAGACTTGAGTTGTCTGCAGTCCTTCACCAGGAAGTGCGTTGACGGTTCTGTCATTTTATAGAGATATTTTATCATAGTTAAGTCTGATTTATTTATTTTTTAAGATGTTTGACTTCTCACTATTCATTTCCTTCCTCAATCAACATTCATTAGTTGTATGTAGTAATGAGCATGATTTTGACCATGTGGACGCTCCGCACTTCCTCCAACACCCCCTGTAGTTTTTACAGTCCCAGGGGGAGTCTGGGTCCAGGTAAATCACAGGCACAGTGCGCACTAGCTGTGCTGCTGCCCACAGGCTGTGACTCGACTGCGCTGTCCCGGAGCAGGCCAACATCAAAGACCCTGATCCAGAAGAGCCTGGGGCAATGAACAGCCAAGAGCTCTGATTGACAGAGGAGATGCAAAATAATCTTCATGAGAACAACACAGCGATGTTACATTGGCCTTTGTCTGTGTTTGTTTTTGTTTTGCATAAGATACTCACTAAATATATTACAGATTCCCCCCCTAAGATTCTGTTAAAATCAGGAGTGTCAGGTAAGATCCACAGTGCATATTGACCCACACAGAGAAGTTCTGTGCAAGACAGTAGACCTCAATGTGGCCTTCAAGACATTTGAATTCAATTGAAGCCCTTAGAGGCGTTTTTGTCTTTGTTGCCATATTTAAATCTGAAGTGTTTATTTTTGTCTATAGCTTTTGCTCCTCTGTACTGGCAAGAGCCATTGATGTTCAGGATGTGTGTGATGCACCTATTCCATTGTGCAATTATTTAAAGTAATTACATCAAAACACCTCTGTATTTTAATATTTTAGTCACAAAAATAAACTTTCAGAAATTCTCAGTAAGACATTAAGATTCCTGTTGTTTTATCCTAAAGATTAAGGGCTGGCGAAGATGTTTTTTTATCACACACAAATCCCCAAAAAATATATTTCAGTACTTGTGGACTTTCCTGCTCTTCATTTGGATACCAGCACAAAATGCTGAGGATGTAAATCTTTAAACTTTCTTTAACTAGCTGGACACTGGTATTATTAGCAGTCAGCACTCAAACTAAAGTATTGCACATTTATTTATTAGGGACTATTTTTAGCCATGGATAAATACTCATTTGGTCTTGTTGTGCAATGCTGGAGTACCCTGCTCTGAACTCCCTGATAGAAAGACCCCAGTGTTTGTTTATGCAGCTTGTTATTAAGACCTGTAGTCATGTTTTAATGTTAGAAAACCTCTTGTCACCACGTGAATCAGTTCATATAAAATTTGTGTTAGTGTTGTTATCTTTAAAATGGGCTAAAGGGTGTATTTTAACACAGCCTAAGATCTTTTCATGAGCACACCCAAAGTGTGCCTCCAGTTCAACAATTTATCCTTTGTTTTGAGGTGCTGCAACTATTTATTAATTACATTTAGCAAGCTGTTTCAGCTCATTTCCTTCCTTTTAAAACAGCTTTCCCAAAATCTGGGATGGGAGTCATTTGTCTTAATTAAATCATAATTTCTGTTCAGCCACATTAGATTTCCTCGTCCTAATTGTTATCCAGGACAGATACCTCTGTTTGGGCATCCATGCTCTGTGTATTCATGGCAGTAGTCAGGTGTATTTAGGACTGATTCAAAATGAGCTACACCAGTTTTTTGGACAACAGTGGAGGTCTGTGTCATTTGGCTTTGAATACATATTCATTTTGCGGCGAAGTTGCTTCCAATTCATTATACCACTAACAGCTGACTGCGGAACATCTAGTAGTGAGGAAATGTCACAACTGGACACGGTACCACGCTGGGATTCACTGAGCTCCTGAGAGCGACCCATTCTTTCACTGATGTTTGTAGAAGCAGTCTGCATGCCAGGGTGCTTGATTTTATACCTGTGGCCAAGGAAGTGATTTGAACATGTGAATTCAATGGGTGGGTGAATGAATACTTTTGGCAACACAGTGTATCATATAATTAATCAGTAAATGTTGTCAGGGGGGAGAGAGCTGCTGCACTCCCCCCCAACTTGTGAACAAAACCACAAGATACCTCAGCCCTTTCTTTTGGGACAGTATCTCCTCCCCAACCCCAAGCAGGCACTCCACCATTTTCCGGCTGACGTCCGTACCCTCTGCTGTTTCCAGAATTTAAATATAAATGAAAACCTCATGAGACATTGCTTCTTTTTTTTTTTTTTTAAATTAACAAAAAGATTTTGGTTTGAGTTTATTTAATGGTACAGTATGTGGCCGTTAATTAGAAAATCCTTATGTGTTGTGAATGTGATGAAATACCAGCTGTTATGTTATCTTGAAGACATCTATGTACTGTGCTGCAGATATGTAGTGAAGCTAGCATGCTACCATCAGCCTACACCCCCATGTAAAACCACTTTGACCCTAGGGCTGGAACAGCCAGTCTCTGTAATTCCTAGTCTGCCCTCAGTCCAAAATGAGAGGCAGAAAATGTAGCACTGCTGAGAGTGTGTACTTTTCTTTGCTAGTGAATGATACTGGCCTGTTTTCAGATATGTTGAAAGGATAGGCAGTCGATGAATTAAAAAATAAATACAACAATGGCTGAAGTCTGTACTAAAGGGAGAGCTAGCCAGCTAGGGTGTGTTTTTAGCCTAGCATTGCTCTTATGCAGAAATTGCACTTCCTATCACTCTGTTTACATCATTGCCTTCTCCCAGGCCCCCGGCCATGGGCATCAGGTGACACCGAGTACTGGATGCCTGGTTCTCACAGCAAGCAAAGATTATGCAGCTTCTCCAGCAGGTCATCATGCAGGTAGGTTGTTGGATAATTTGTGTCTGGTGATGGTGGAAAGAGGCACAGGTTGCTCTGATGTCCACCTGGCACAGAAGGGTAGGCAAAGAAGCGAAGCTGTCTAGGAGCCGTAGCAAGTGCTGCTTACCAAACAACAGCCACACCAGAGCAGCCTACTGAAAGACATGTTTGTGACACAAACCGTATTATTTTAGCCAGTAAAAAAATAGTCTTGGCAGATTAATATGTTCCCTTGGCTGATGAATCAGAAAGTTAATTATTGATACTGCTTATGAGCAGTATTGTTTTTAAGCAGCTGTAGAACATGCTGAGAATTAGGATGTCAGGTCCTGCCTCTGGCTGTTCTGGCCATTGAGGTCAGGTGTGGGATTGATGGACTGCTTTCTGTACTGGAAGAATGAGATTACTCTTCCATGATGCATGATGGAGGATTAGTCGTAGGAGTGTTCAGGTTGTTGAAGGCCATCTGTGGGTCAGTGTTCTTCCAGTTGATCCTGGCAGTAGTCAGGGTCACCCCAGGGTCTCTCTTTGCTGAAAGTGCTGGATTACTGTATGATGGCACCTGTAACTGTTGTGGAAGGGAGCACCCATCTGCCTCCATCACTGCCCTGAGCATCGAAACATCTGACTCTGTTCTCAGTGCTGATGCAGTCATAGTTGTTGTGACAGGGACGTAGCAAATGTTCAGCTGTGGAACGCTTTCCTGCACAGGCAGTTCTAGCACCTCAAAGTCGCTGCATTTCCAGTACCTGTAACCATTTGATCTCTCCCCAGCAGACTCCCACTGGTGCTGTTGTTGGTGTGCAGAAATGCTGCTGATGGTGTCTGGGTCTCTTCTCAGCTTTCCTCCCTGAGAGGATTTGCCTCTGAGAGGCCAAGTAGGAGCAGCAGCATGGCAGAGCGAATCATCTTCTGTCTGGAGGCTGTGGAGCTGCTGGGGGGGGGGAGACTTCCTGAAATCTGACGTCTGACTCAGTTCTGTCCAGAGCTTTTCTATTTTTCCTCTGCAGGTGGATCTGCAGCGGGTGGGGTCTGGACTGCAAGGCCAAAATACCTTCATGAATGAATGAGCCCAAGAAAAAGCTATTTTTTGAAAGCATCTAATCCCCTGAAGGGTTTCTATCTGTTTTATCCTATTTAAGCACTCCATTGCTCCTTAACTATGCTAACCTTAGCCATTTAATTTTTCTTTGTTTTACAAATGGATTTTTCACAACCTTTACCAAAAAAAAAAAAAAAGTATATGTTCAGATACAATACATGTGACCCAAATACTGTTTCTTCACTCTCTGATGACCTGAGTAATTGAAATCCTCTGTGCGGCTTTTATGACAAGCTGTTAAAGTTGTAGGAAAAGCTGCGTGTCCCTCTGTGAGGATGATAGACGGCTTATTGAAACTCTTGCATATGTAGAAGATGGTAATAGGCTCCTGTGGGAAATGTTGCTGTGCCCGTGCCCAAGACAGCTCTCTACTCAAAAAATGAATACTAAATTGCATGAAACAGTCCAAGTCATTGTACAAACTCTTCATAACTGCCCCTCAAGTAACATTTATTTACTGATGCATGAATGCTAATTTATTAAGCGTTCTCTCTCTGAATTCGCTTTCTTTTAGTCTGATGCATCATGGTTTAAATATTTAGGTTTTCTACTTTTTTATGTTTTCTTAATTTGAAAATGAATGTTAAATGCTAAATGAATGTTTTTTAGTCCAGTGTACATGTCTCTGGCCCTTAAAAACTTTTAAAAAATAATGAGATCTAGTGATTTATTGGTATTTAATGTGTCCTTTTCTTGTCATAAAAATATGTCCCCTAATTTGTTCTATTTAATTATCACATAAAAAACCTACTATACTGCCCTTGAATCCTGGTCTCATAAAGTATAAAGATGAATTGTGAAAAGAATGTGTGTTTTCTCTCAAATGCTCCCCCCTCTCAATCTCATCAGCCACCGTGATTAAGGTTTGGCATTGGGGATTGTGCTGTCTTTTTGGAGAGATATTTCAGCTGCATTTCTGACACTCTGAAAGGAGAGGAAGATAAAGGAGGCGTCGGGGAAAAAACTCCTTCCCGTTGTGTGAGTCCTAGAGAGGGCCTTGAACCCTGCCATTCACGCCTTTCTCTCCATCAGCTGAGTCTAATTGCCAGAGAGGACAGGAGACCCCAGGCCTGATCGTTCCTTATCCTCTTTAGCGCTTTCAGGCGAGTGAAAGGCGAGCTTCTGCTTTTGATCTTTTCTCTGATTCGCTTTTTCTTCTCTGTCATCCCTACCATCCTCTCCTCAGGAGTGACACCAACTCCTTTCACTGGCTGCCCCCGTCTCCATCTGCCCAAAATAATGACCAAGGCCCAGGCATTATTAAACAGAGGTGGAGAAGAGAGGTCAGCACTGGGAGAGGGAGAGGGAGGTCTGGAAGGGGACTCCAAACTCCACTAAGGAGGGGTGCCCCTATTCCAAATCTACTCCGTAGCCTCTCTGTGTTCCCCTAAATTCATCCCTTACAGTTTTCATGGCCTTAGCCTGGAGAAAGCCCATTCTTTAACAGACCACGTACGTGAAGGCTCGTCCTTTCCCAGAGGCACTGCTACAATAAGACCCCAGGCTGCTTGAGACAATGGGGCCTGTGTGATCTCTCAGCCAGACTCAGGATGAGACGATGCCTTGCTTGCCAGTCCCATGGGAGGGTAGACCCAGTGGTCATTGTTGACAGCTAATGGACAGCATCTTTCCACTGGCAGGCCCCTCTGCAGACTGTGTCATTTTAAGTTGCTTAATAACAACACTCAGTTTTGACCGATGGAGGAGTTCTGTGGAGAACAGCAGTTTGTTTGCAGATGAAAATCATTCCCCTCACAAATCTCAAAAGCTAACACTGAGGGGGGGTGGGGGGTGGGGGGGGGGGGGGGGGGGGGGTGGGGGGGATTGGATGAATGCATCCAGAAAGTAAAGAAAGCATTCAGTGCAGTAAATTCAATAATAACTTATGAAAAGAGAACAGAATTTGAATCTTCATTCAGCTGAACAGCAAAATTACAAAATTACAGTCACACCTTTTTTTTCTTTTCTTTTTTTTTTAACAGAGCAGAGAGACACAGACAGGTGATAATTGTGTCGGACATGCTGACACAGAAGGTGCAGGACAATACCAGACTCCAGGCATGAAAGACTGCATATCACTCCAAATCTGCACTGATCTCCCTATAACAACTCTGATAGCTGATGCAGTGGTGTTACAGGAACATTATTTCAACTAAACACACTTACAGTACATACACTTGTCCACATTTCATATAGATTGTGTTTCACAAGCAGTAACATTCACAGCGGTCCTGCCTAATCCTGACAAAGGTGTGGACACAGACTACTCATCATTAACACTTGAGGGCGGTGAGCTGAAGGACTTTTATTAAATCTGAAGGGCAAATATGTGGCCAAAAAACCCAGCCCCATTCAAACTTTTCCAGCCAATGTCAGTATGCATAATCAGATATATTTTTAGACTTTTTATATAGGCATTATCATCCCCAGTGATGTCTGTGTCTGTGCCCAGGCTACATCACTGTTTTTATCCTTTGCAGTACATAAACAGGGACAGCCTTTGATTTTTCCTCAGTTTACTCTCTACACTTAAGAATTAATATTTATCTCTTCCTGTGTTCATTTCTGATTTTTTTTTTACACCGGTTATCTAAAAGTAGGGCAATCACTAAAATTGTGGGAGATGTGCTTTTGTTTCAACTTTATATTCATATTCTAATGGACTTTTTGCAGGTTTAAAAATGCACTCCTGTTCTGTGCATGTGCAGCCAAACAGCTGCAGCACATCTGTAGTTTGGTTCCAGCGGAGGCCCTGTGTTGCGTGTCTTTGGATTAATGATTCCTGGCTCTTTTCAAATGAGTGTTAAATAAGCGCAAAATGCCTCTCTGCAGAACTGAGATGTAAGAAGATATTTTACACATAAAAATTAATTCTGATGTATTTGTGTTGTTGTATATAGTTGTCAAATCGACTTCACAACTCCGTTAATTACAAATTATGATGAGGAAGAAATATTTGTTTGTGTTGCATGCATCTGCACAGAACATCAAAAATTTGTTAAAAATATTTTTAATATGTATTTCTGGTGAATTCTCCTTTTTAAAAACTGATGTTCTGCTTCACTATAAAGCTTAAAACAACGGATGGATTAGTAAGATATGATATTTTATTACCTGCCTCCTGGAAATGCCTCTCAGAGATGTGATAGAGCAGTTTTATCTAAATTACTTTTAAATGCTGGAAGAAGTGAAGTGTTTCTTTAATGTCTGGTTTTGTGCTGTATATTTTCTTAATTTTCTGTTCATTGTTCATTTTTTAATGCTTGGCTCAGACTGTGTGAGTGTGATGGATTCTGGAGTGCTGGAGGAGGAGGAGGAGGAGAGGAGGAAAAGGGCAGAGTATTAGGTCAGGTTGATAGAGATGTCAGCACTGCTTCAGTAATCTTGTGACGCACAAGAGAGTGGCAAAGAAAAAAAAAAAAAGCCGGGAGGGAAGGGAGCGGGACAGCTGAAAGACCAGCAGCTTGGTGACAGTAGAAGCAGAGACCACCCCAACAACAGCAGCAGGGGAAGCTGGGAGCGGAGGGGAGAGGAAGGGAGGGCTGGGATATGGGGGAGGTGGGTATGGTGGTGGTGGTGGTGGTGGTGGTGGCAGTGGCAGGGGGGTTGGGAGGGTGTGAGGAGTAAAGCCGGTGGGGGGGGAGGTTGGCTCTTCAGTTACACATCATAGCTGATGGTTAACCCTCCTCCTCTCAGCAGTGTTTTAGAAAGAGAAAGGGTGGTGAGCCAGTTATCAACACAGTGAAGGATTTAAGCCTTGTCTACCTCATTTAACATCTCTAACAGACTGCACTTATTTACTGTTGTGCCAAATGTAATAAAAACACAAGTATGTGCACTAATAGAAAGTCCTCAGGGGATCCTTAAAAATAATGAACATGGATTTCTTGTTTACAGCCTTTCTGGCTTTTAATTTACTCATCTGTAAATTAACCCTATTCTGTAAATAAGTTTTACACAGCGTACTTATACACTTAGTTATGCACACTCGCTTTCTCTTTTAATATGCACACGAACAGTCATGTTGTTACCTATGTCATATCCGCTCATAAACATTAAATCTACTTACAATGCCATGTTGTGTATTAGGTTTAAGTGGAGCTTCTGGCATCCAGGGTTCTGCTCAGTGGGTGACCCAGTAATGAAATGTGATTCAGGTGGTAGATGGATATCTATAGTGAAATATCTCTCCCAGCTCACTGGCTGCAGCCCAGACGTCGCCTTCTGCTCGCTCCTGCTGTAAAGTGTGATTTGTGGTGTTTGGCCTTTTGTCTAGGACAATTATGTTCACCATTAACAAGCTTTCTTCTGTTATTGTTCATATCAATTAGAGGTGGATGGTAATTTGAGCTGATGGTGGAGACAGTGCTGAGTGATTTAGTGCTGATGTTGTGGGTGTATGGGGGGCAATTAGTGCCGCAACAAAGTCCAGCTTTTGTTCAGCTAGTTTGTGGCAGCATGTGGAGCTCAGCAACATTCCTCGGTTTTTTTTCTTCCTGTCTTGGCTGCGTTCGGACCAACTGCACCGTGTAGATAAACAGAGCTATCTACATCTGCATCTACACATGCAGCAAATGTCCCAGGGCGGATTCAAACCCGGGCCTCTGCAACATACGGGTCATCTGTTCAACACAGAGAGCTACACCAACCTTTGTTTGCAGTAAAACGAACTGTGAAAAATGACAAATGTCTAATAATAATTAAGTAGCTTGATAAAGTTAAACTGGCCCTGTGTTAGGCAAGAATCTGCACTCTCTAAGTGTACATTTGCAGTGTACCAGCAACCCACAGAGCAACTTTTCTCTAGCAGATCATGTGAAGATCATTTCATGGATTCTAGTCAGAATAGGGTCCACATGAGAAACAGGGACTGTTGCAAAAGGCCGCACCAACAAGGTGAACTCACTTCTGCTCAATATTAATTGTATCTCTCTATAAATTTATTGATGCGGCCCTCTCCACAACACTTTTTCATTTGGCCCCTTGAGTAAATTAACTGCCCACCCCCGGAGCAGGGTCTGCTTTAATTGAAGCAGGTCTGGGGTCGTTATGCCAGTATGTCTAATACCTAAATCTGATCTGAACAGACCAAAGCAAGCAGGCCTTTCATATTATTTAGAATATCTTTCGTTGGTTCAGAAAGTCAAAAACAAATGAATGCTAATTTGTTTTAAATGAATTATTTTAGGGGTAGTTACTTCAGTCTTACTTTCTTCTATTGCTGCTCAAGATGCCATGGTGAGAAAGAGCAATTAACTCAAAACAAGAAACTAAAGTTAAATGAGTTGAATTCACAGTGCTGCCAGTGTCTCTTTAGCTGTGCTCACCCCCCAATCACATTTTTTTCTTTTATTAAATTTGTATAGGTCCTTTTTGGATCAGGTCCAAAATTACATACTTGTGAAGTCCACAAATGGGAATCTGCCAGTAATTTAAGTTCATACGACATCTTTAATTAAAGCTGGTAAATTTAGAAGCTTTAGAAAAATATGCAAAAATCAGTACGCTACAGCTCAGGAGCAGATATAAATTCAACATCGCGTATCCGTCTTCTGCATATACCCAACAGCCTCCGCCAACAAGTTGAGAGAGTGTGCACGGTGCATGAGCTCCTTCTGAAAAAGAAAGAAACCACTTGCTACCGCTCATAAAGGTTTATTGTCAGTAATAACTGAAAGCGACTCAGACGAGTGTGTCAACATTTTTATAAACTCAGAGCTTCTCTTGATTATAGTCGCGGTGTTTAGAGAGATCTAACTGAGCAAACAAAACCGAGGCTTTAAAAGTGGGCAAAGACACAAAAGTAGGATTTTGAAAATGAGAGGGACCTGTCCTCCCTCTTATAAATTATACCTTTGTCTTGGATCATGTTTCCTCTTCAGACCTGAAGCTGCAAGAACACACCAACACACTCCATTTTTAAATGGAGGGCTAATTTTAGTCTGACAAGCTCTCTTATGGCAGCAGCGGTGTTGCTGCTCTTCTTTGGCATGAATAACTCCTCATACATGGGCAGCATTCCAGCACTGAAACCTGCTTGTGCCCCCTCCACCCTCTTTGTCGGAGCTGCGGCGGGGGCTGCTGGACGCCCATCAGTGGAATGGCTTAGATAATGACTTATTGATAGGAAAGGATGCTGGGTGCCCCGTGCATATTAGCATGACGCCAGCTGGTCGCGGTGCTGCTGCTGCTTTCATCACCCAGAGCATTGCTAATGCAATTACCTGTGGATGCCCTGCGTACGTAGGCAGCTCTGATATTATCATCTGTTTCTATACAGTGGTGCCAGATTGGTCACCCCACTGGACATCAGTTACATACAATCCAAGGCAAAAATGTATCATTTTATTTGTCACCAAATAAATAACAAGTTAGAATCATTGGCCAGTATAATGAAGGATTTTCAATTTTCATTTTCAGTCATATGAAACATAATATAGGGAGCTCAGAGGGGAAACTGATGATTCTGCAGTATTGATTATGACATGGTATATTTAGACATGTCTTACAGATTTGCTTCTCCTTGATGCTTTATGTCTCATAATGATAATTGAGGCTCAGTAAAGCTTGGGAGTGGAGAGTTCCCACATGTTACGCAGCTGACATCTTCGTACGATACTCTGAGATGAAAAACGTTTCTAACTGGGCCAAAGAAATGATTCTGGTGTATCAAGGGAGCTTGAGAGAGGGGAAGGAGGGGAGGTTCCCAGCATGTCCGCATATGACAGGCCTTTACCCACGGCTGGCCGACGCAGCGACATTGTGCGCCTGTCATAGCTGCCCTTCAACAGCAGATGAAGCTGTCAGCAGGACGATGACTTTATTCTGACAGCCGCTCCACCCTCTCTCTTCAGAGCGTTGCAAATAAATATGTTGGGTTTCAAAGCTGCCAAGGCAGACGTTGGACAGTGGGTCAGGGGGCCAAATGCAGAGCAAAAGCATTCCCTTCCCCTCGTAACCTGTTCTCAATGAGCTTGGTCACCTCTCCAGGGCACCCATTCAGCGTGAGCCATCCAAAGGGCCCCAGGGCCCCAGATCTCACACACTGCCTGCCGGGGGAGTTCTGTGAGCCTCGCTCTCTTTTCTCTCTGTGTGCATCACTCTGTTTGCCACAGCAGAGTGCCAAAAATATCCTCCACAGAGAGAAATCAAGAGTGTACCAAACAGTTCAAACCATTCATGACAGAGTGTGAGTCAATCGGATAAAGATGAAATGACTTCTCCTCACTCGGTGAGTGTGAAAAGAAATATTTATTCAAAACGTTTCCCTTGACGATAAAGTCAAAATGTCACGACAGGGGAAACGTACAGGTAAGGGAGAAATGCTGCTTCGTGTTTTTGCTGTTTGAATGCGGTTGACAGACCATCTGCAGGATTTAGGACCTTCTGAATTTTCAGCCCCTCTTCCATCTCCTCCCTTCCCCTGCTTTTCTTTTTTTTTTTTTTTGCTTATGAAATGCACAATATAATGATCATCAGCTTGTCAGCTCACTTCCTTCTGCTGATCTGTTTGCAAAACTATTCACTCTTACATTTTCATGCAGAGTGGCTCAAGTAAAGAGCTTCATGAAAGCGTGCTAACCTTATGTCCAGCTCATGACATAATGAGACATAATGGTTGGACAGAACAAGCACCTACTGATTTTGGAATATCATCTTTTAAAGGCATCTTATTGAGTCCAGTGGAAAAATACAGCAGATTAATCAATAATAATCATCAGTTATATCAGAGTAGGTTAGCCACTAGCTTTATGATATATGTAATAAATGTATTTGCACTTCATGATGATGGAAACATTTAGCACGTTTCAGTCTTTTCTCTTAAATGTGCCCAAATTCCCTGCAAAAACCCAACATGTCAGTTTGCTTCCTCTGAAGTGCCGACCTTCAAAAAAGAGGTGCACCAGAGCAAACACCTTCAGTTTGATACAACTGTGTCAAAGTCCAGCTCACACAGGCCCAGTGTCGCCCACCACTGCCTTTGCTATAGGTTTAACCCCCACGGCCACGTGCAAAGGTTAATGTTGTGTGAGTATTTTTCTTTTGTTTAATTTTTTAAATCTTACAGATGTTGGAGAGATAAAATCAATCCTGGAATCTATCAGTTGAAGTGCGCTACATTTCACTTTTTCTATTGTTATATAACAGATTGTAGCCCCCACCACTGCATAACACAGCTAAATGCAAGAATTCTCGTTAGATGCAACCAAATGCAAAACTGATATTAATTCATTGATTAAGATCTCATTCTTTGTGCATTTGACATCCTGGAGGCTTTCTTAACAATATTTAGAAAAGGCACTAAAATCACCCAACAGAAACTCAAAATACTAAATATACTAAATACTTTAAACACAAATGATCACCGAAGGCTTTGCAAACACAGTAATTCTGATATTTGCTTTTTAACTTTTACAAATTAAATAGTTAAACCCTTTATGTGTCGCGTGCTTTAAGTATAATAAATACTGTTGTTAAAACAACCCTGACAGCATGTTAAATAAGGCCCACAAAGCGAATGCATTGTGCGTTAACCAATAATAATGTAATAATGTAATTACATAGCTCAGCTCAGTGGACTAATGCATCAACTGGCACTGCAGAGATGCAACACGTGAGTCCGTCTCACTCAAGTGACCGCTGTCTTCTCTGGGTGCTCTGCACCACCAGTGCATGCAGAAGCTTCATGTGTTTAAATCAGACACTTTCACATGTTTCTCAAAAAAAATGTCTAATTGATTCAAACTTATAATTATGTCAAGGTCACTTTCATGAGAAAAATCATACCATATAAGTGTTATAAGACACAATATGTTTATAAAACAATAACATTTGCAAGGTTTTTTTTGTTTTTTTTTTACTTATCACCCATGTGGACATCTCATAATAGTCAGAGATTAACTCACTGAAGAATAAAAAAGCAGTTCTATGAAAGGAATCCAGCACATTTGGACAGTTTTGTCCCACAGGCTTCCAGAGTGTCCATAAATGGTAAATCACTGATAAAAGGTTTTATCTACATTTCACTGAACTCTTTCATCCACTCCGAGATCTTCTCCATGCTAACGAGAAGTTTCCATAAAAAAGGGTTAAAATAGGAAATGTAAGGAAACTTGGATAAAGTCTTCATATAGTTTTAATGAGAAATGGATACAAAAGTCTTGTGACAACATGGTACATTTTTGGAAAAACTCTTGTTGTTTGGATTTTCAGTATGCAGTATCCTCTGCACTGCACTAGATTGCCTCCAGATGAGGTAAACATAAACATTTGAATTAAAACAAGCAAAATTTGAGGAATTCCAATGATTTCATAATCCGCTGTCATCCAATTTCCTACATCAGCAGATTACAAACAAACACCAGTCAGGAGATCAAGAGGTCAAAGGTCACAGCACACGGACAATATTCCCGTGAGCCATGAATGATGATTAAGAAGTGCTGAGAGGGAAATCAAAGTCCTCTCGTCTTTGTTAACAACAATAATACATGCTATAGGCAGAACGGAGCACAAGGGAATGATGTTCACTGGCATTCAACACATCAGTGTGTGTCTTAAAAAAAAAAGATTATATGTAGCTACTGAGTTTTCCTTTTAAGTTTAATGCCAGGCAGGGCCCCGCACAGCTGTCTCAACACTGATGGACTTTTGTATATTGTATGTTTTTTCCTAACCTTTCAAAATAGCACTACACGTGAAGTTCAGCACATTTAAAGAAGCCAACAGACGATATAAAAACGTAGAACATTGAGGCGAACGAGGTATTTCTATTTAGATGGTACCACACTGTGTACAGTGTGAAACTGCAGCAGCGAATGGTTCAAACACTTTGGACTCGGGACGCGTTGCAGTGCGGGCGGCACAGGTTTGATCCCGGCCTGTCACCAGTTTATGTCTTCCCCCTGTTTCCTGTCTCTCTCCACTACAGATAAAAGCCACTGTGAACAAAAATGGGGGAAAAAAAAAAATACACACTTTGGACTCATCACCACAGGAAGGATACAAACTTGTAAAGCCAGCTGGGACACATGTCTAAATGTACAGTGCTGTGAAAGTGTTCTCAGTGCTGTTCTTAATTTCACAATTTTATATTCTTCTTCTTCTTCTTCTTCTTCGCCACAGCAGATCATCTGCTTCCATCTTTCCCAATCCCAGCATCGCCCTCTGTCCATCCGACCCTCTGCGTGCCCGATCACAACTTTAATGGAATCTGCATGAATAAAAAAGCTGTTTTTGTCAAAATACCAACATGCCTGAGGTGTGCTCGATATACCAGGTAAATCTGATATTTTAGATGTGTTTGACTGCATTAAATGTCTTTGTGTGTATGTAAATGTTTTAATTTTCAATAAAACGGAAAAATAGTGGGCAAGCAGTTACTTTCTTAATGGCCTTGAGGAGGCAGGTATCCATGTGATGTGATGACTCAGATCTGTCATTCAGAAACATGCCATAGATGCAGATATGATATGTCTGACCTTTGTGAGACTGAGCTTTAGGCTTGGTTTTCAGTTCTGTGATGCCATTATCATGGATATAGATCTATATTTTACTGTGCATTCAGCAATGTAGTTAGTTTTAGTTAGAAGAAACCAGCTTTTTGAACCTGAGCACATGTGAAGTGCATGTACTTTACTTTATTATTTATTCTCAGTGAAAACAGCAGAAAATAGCACTGAGAAAGCAATGAACTGAAATAGTGAAGCTGCAGCCCAGTCAGCAAACCAATGAGCTCACTGAAGCTTTGTAAAGCTCAGAGGAGCCACTTACTGTATGATGCAGCGGCGTTTACTCTGACACACAGTTTTTAATCGATGGGTCGCAGCCGCTGTAGCTGAATATTTCCTCCAAAATGTTTTGTTTTTAAAAGTAAATCTACAATCTAACATGACTGAACTACGCTGACATCTTTACTTGAAAAATCTCAGAGACAAAACATTCATTCAGATATTTGATGTTTCCTGATCCCGTGTAAATCCACTAAGACCTTCATTTGTGTCTGGTCTCATCTTTGTGCCATAATGTCTGCTTTCTTCATCCCAGTATGATTTTTTTTTTCCTGTTGCCTTTCCAGTAAGAAGGGAAAAAAAAACTTTTTAAAAGGAAGATTTGCATGTTAATGGATCTTAGCAACAGCAGAGGCCCTCTCATCACTGTGCTTTTCAGTTTCCCATGCTCTGCTGCAACAGTACATATTATAAACAAACAAAAAAGTAGTATTTCACATGGCCCTAAAATTTCTTCTGCCCTCAGATTAAAACCCATTCCAGGAAGCTTGTTTGGATCGGGTTGTAAAAAGAGATCACTGATAGCAATGTATTAGTGGAGGATTAACATGACTTTCACCCCAGTTTCTGTGCACAATAAAGCTTTAATCTAGGCTATGCCTGTGAGGCTGGGCTGCCGACTGGGCCAATGAGGTGCTGCCATGTCTGCAGAATATCCCCGCCCATGGGTGTTTCCTGTGGTGGCGGCGGGGCTGGGGCTGGGCCTGGCAGCAGACTGCAGTGACAGACGCGCCCCTGGGATTCCACCTGTCAGCCACACAGGCACTAATCGACAGGCTTCCTATAAGCTGAACTCTCCGTCACCTCTCTGTCAAATCTTCATCTTCTCATTCGTCTGATGAATTCCCTCTGCCCACCCCCATCCTCTTCTTATCCAACGCAAACTCCGCCCATCCGCCTGCCTGCATAAAACACACCAACACCAATCCTTCATGCCTGCTGCTTCCAAACAGCATTCAGTCTCACATGGAAAAATAAAGAAAATTGGTTTGTTTTTGCTTTAAGGAATAATCCAAAATCTTCCATGCAGCTTCTTATGAAAACAAACCCCATCAACACCCCCCCCCCCCCCCCCCCCCCTCCACATCCCTGCTTTCCAGCTTTAATGTGACAGAGGTGGGCTTTAATGTTCAGTAGTAATTGGGTGGGAGAGGGAGAGACTGTTTGGGAGGAGGAGGAAGGGTCATGGTCAGGTTTCTCATGGAGGTTATTCTGCATCTGTCTCTTAGCAACGACAGACCGCTCTTTGTACAGTCCTTGAGTTGATTGGTGTGTGTGTGTGTGTGTGTGTGTTTTTTCCTCCTTGGTCGCTGAAATGTTTTGCGAGGGGGGCTCCTCAGCAGACAGGCTTCCTCGCATATTCAGTGCTTTTAAGATTTTGTTTCCATGAGTGTCAGATGGGCTCGCTGAGGCGTGGCGCTTGCTGTATCTTCACCTCCCTGGGTGTACATTTGCATTTCTCAAGTGAGGAGGGGGGGTGACAGAAATTGAATTTTGTCAGTGAGCATTTGAGACCAGTGCTCCTTTAATGATGATTGTGCTGTGAATGTTAATAACCTTTGTGGACAAAAGTTTTGGTAAATGCTGTTAAAAGACATGGCTGCGCTGCTAAAGTCTGGTGGCTCGATGTTGTCATGTCTCCCTCCTCTTTAGCTGGTATCAGCTGAAAGGGCAGACTGGGGTCAAAGGTCACTGGATGGATCCAGGGGAACCTCTTGAATCATGCCATCAGCTTGAAGGCATCTGAGCAGGGAGCTGCAGTGGCATGATGTCAGCCTGAACAGGATTATAAGGGCAATTTGGGGACAAGGAGGGGAAATAAAGAAGGAAAGCCAGAACCAGTTCTCCTCTTCCCAGCAGCTTAGGTTTGCCCACAGATAAGCAAATGGGTACAGTAAGCAGAGTTCACCCATATCAGTGTTCAGATGCATAAAGAGATGACAAAACTGTGCTTCAGTTTGACCTAATTTACCGACCAGCGGGGAGAAATGCATGTGGATACATTTTGGAGAAAGGCGTTTTACAACAGTGTCACGCATATCCGGCACTTTATTACATGACAAAAGTAGTCATTCTAAAGTGCAGCTATTGATCACTTGCAAAAGATTTAAAAAGCTGTTTCTTTGATCCGACGGGGCTTCCGTGCTAAATGCTTTTGCTTTTGAACAGCTTTTCCGCGCAAAAAGTGAAACTGGTTCTCAGATGTTTCAGGTCCCTTTAATGCCAATTTCCAGACAGATGGAGCTCCATTTCAGAAACAAACGCGCTTTTAAGTCTCCCGATGGCACTTAATCTCTGTACCAAACCAGTGGACTTTTTACCGACTTGTACAATGTTAGCCCGCTCTATTTAAGGGAAGACGCTTGCATTTAGTATTAAAAAAAAAAAAAAAAAAGCTGCTCTCAGTAGAACATAAAACGCCTGCAGAAAAGAGGAGCCGTTTACCTTCACTGTGAGCCTCTTTTGAGGTATTAAATTCAGCCACTGTACAGCATGGATGCTGAAAGCCACTATTTTCTCAATGGGACAAAGTTCAAGGCTGCAGTGCTTTTTAATGCTTCACAATGAAAGCACAAAATGACCCTAAAGAATAATAGCAATAAATATTATAAATATTTATATAGAAAATAAATCTAAAGAGCCCAGGAGCCCAAACAATAAAATGAACTACTGAACTAAATATATAGTAATTATCAAAGGAGTCCTGACGATTAAAAACCACAAAGACCAAACGTCCTCAGCTCGCACACAAATCCTGCCTCACCGTAGGACTGTGTGTTTATTTATTTTTCATATTGTTTTCCTGTTTTCAAATTTCTTCTTTTCCCCCCGTTTCATCTGCAATCTGCGCTTTGATGTTTACATTAAAAGTGCTTTATCGGAAATATAGAATTATTTTATTATTAGGCTATTTTTAATATTATTATTAAAATAACATTTAAGGAAATGCAAATTGTTTACTTTTTGTGTGAATAACAAACGCGTTGTGGAAGTTTTAGATTTGGGAACTGGAGGTTTTTAAAAAGTTTAATTTTCACAGAGATTTTTGAGGGGGAAATAGCGAAATATTAAAAAAGTGTGCTGTAAAACTTGTCAGTATATTCACCTGTAAAATCTATAAATACAAATCAGTTATTAACTGGGCTCTTTGTCAATAAATATTTAAGTTATCACAATGGTGCCACAGTTTATTAAAAGCCGGAGTTTCATATCAATTAACTGGCTCTTTGACGTTTTTTAGACGTTTCCAGTTTAACGCTCAGGGGTCCCAAAATAAGCGGTTCAATGAACCAAAGCAGAGACAAATAAAATAAATAAATTAGGAATCCAACAGAAAGGCGCATGCCATCATCTACTGACTGCTTCCCGTTTTTCAAAGTAAAATAACTGTAAAGGTGCATGACCGCTGAAGAGGAGAAGTTTGTGCACAAAAGAAAAACTACAAAACTGGGCCTGTTAATTTTTGTTTGTTTCTGGCAAGAAAACCGACTGATTTTCTTTAAAAATATATATAAAAATATTTTTTAAAAGATCTTCTGAAAAATCCTCTGGATTTCTCTAGTATTAATATATCCATATTATATAAAAGCAAGGCAGAGCTACCTTTAAATATTTAATAAATACATTTCAAAGCAGCACGGCGGTTTGGAAACTGGATTTAGAATAGAAATCACTTCGAACCGGTAGCTGATTTGAAAGATAACTGATAACTATTGATTTAAGAAGTGTCACCGAAACTGCTTCAAGAGCTTCAGCCAGTTATTTAGAAAATAAAATGTTCCAGTAACTACATTTATCAGCAGTCAAGTCTGTTCCTTTTAGTTTTGTCCACCAAATGCTCTAAAACTAAGATTTAAAAAATGAGAAAAATAAATTAAAAATAAAATAAATAAATATAACATCTTTAAATAACGGAGCGGGTGGGAAACAGTCTAGCGTTTTATGTTTTTATCTTTTATGGTAGGCATATTGCGTTTGAGTGTAACAAAATGTGCTATATAAATAAAACTGACATTTAACAGTACGTGTATCTGAAACCATCGATTATTACCATCGATGATTATTTTCTTCGCTCCTCACATCTTATTTTCCTCTAAACTAGTTGAATAAACATATTTTAAACATTTTAAAGTGAATTTCAGAAACTTTCTAGAAGTTTCCACATCATCAAACAAGGTCTAAAATTTTTTTTTTTAAATCAAACATTTCGGGCAGTTTCTATTCAAGAAAAAAAAATGCGCAGACGCTTCGTGAACTAGATCAATCCCAGCACCCCGCAGAAAACTGGACATTTGCATCATCAGGTAGATCATTATTATTTAATTTGTTCAGTAAGTTGTTATTCATGAGCATCTGCGCTCCATTTCTTGAAAAGCTGTAAACACTCCGACAGTAATGCTTCCTGAGGGCTCGAGCATTATGGTTCACTTGGTAGTTCTCACTTGACGATGAATATTCATATTTTTAAAAAAGATCTCAAGTGATATGACTGGCTGCGCGCTTTCATCCTCGAGAGCTGATTGGCTGAGGTACAAACCATGCTGCGTGATAACTGATCCAGCTCCTGCGCTCACAACAACAACAACAAAAAAAAGCAGAGAGGTTGTTTTCCGCTTATTTATTACTCCGGTCAAGATAAAAACATGGCAGCGAAGGGAAGTCCATTTGAGCAGTGGCGCTTATTGATTTGAGGCTGAACTCATTTTTTCCACCAACAGATAAAGCCTGCGCACTCTTTTGTCATTATCGTCTCTTTGGAGCTGTACGTGTGTGGGAAAATGCTCCATTGTTTTATGTTGGCCCTTCGGCCCAGAACACCCAGGGGCCGTCGGGCACCCAGCTTCGGCCTCCTCAGGGTAAACTGTAGTGACAGAGCACGCAGGGCCCCCTCATTAGCTCTGTGTCCATTAGAAGCAAAGAAGCTGATTTAATCCTCTCTGTCCTCCTCAATCTGGCACCACAGTCACGGTTTTAACTCCATTTTCATTCTCTTATGAAGACTTTAACCAGCTTTTTTTTTTTTTTTGAACTGATAAAAGATTTAATACCAAAAAAGCTGTCAAGAGGTGCTAGTGACAAGTTGTAAAAGCAGCTTTAAGTTATTTGAAAACAGATTTTTTTTTTTTTAGTATTCTAAAACATGTGGGTAATATCATAATTTTGCATCTGTGCACCGTTACATCTGGGCAAGATTATACTTTTTTTTTCTTAATAGTTGATTTATAACTTTTAGACACATTAAAAAGTTCTAAAAAAGCACGCTCAAATAACTGCTGAGAGAAAATGATGTAACGTGGCAGCCTTTGTTATTTGCTTTTATGTTTTTCCTGAAGTTGTAAATATGTTAAAACCGCCTGATTGAGCCCAATATAAGATAAGTGCAGGACAAAAGTTAACTGTCTTCCTGCAGGCTGTTAAATAAGGCAAATGTAAATACATCCTGACATTCACATAAAGCTGTCACTGTCAGTGGAAGCAATTAGTTTGATTAAAATACCCAATTAGAGTCAATATTATAGTCAGAGATGGGCTCCAGGACAACAGGCAGGCTCTGCTTGGCTTATGTTTCCTTACTCAGTTGCACTACAAAAAATAAAAGTCAAAATTCACGCGCTCACTTTTGTAAACACACTTGTTTCCTGTTGGGAAGGTGACAAACATAAACACCGCGGAGCTGAAATGACGAAATAAACCAAATACACTTTATTTATAAATCTTGAGTTATAATTTAATACGGTACCAATATGTTAACCAATATGCTTTCACAGTACATCAGAGTGGTTGTCAAAAAGAAGTAAACACAAATACACTCACACACCCACACACCCACACACACCCACACACATGCACGTACACACTCGATTCAGCAATACCCTGCAGTGGTCTGTTGTGCCATTAAGTGGCCTGGGCTCATTAATGCATGAGTTATAATGAAATTCATTTGTTTCTTGGCCTGGGAAATTAAGAGATTGTAGTTATAATAGACCCAGTGCTCTTAAAAATCTCTGAGGAAGTCAGTGTAAAAGTCCAGGAACCACAAATTAATTTGAAGTATTTGGTAATGCATTTGCCATTAATCTCGTAATGTCATTCATGTTCCTCTTACCTGTCATGGGGAAATATGATTTGGACTTTAACCCGTCTAAATATCAAAAATATTGGATTAAGCCATCCAACATTCAGCTCACCGCTCCGATTAGCCTCTCAGTTCAGAGGAGAAATAACAGAAAAGTTGAATTGTGACAAAAATTCAGGCAATAACTTGCTTTGAAATTGGTTTGTAAAGAGTTTAAATGGAAGTTTATGGCAAAAGGGAAATAATTGTGTCAGCCAATAAGTATTATGAAGAAATGATTAATGCTATACTTGGCGCAACTGAACACTGAACACTTAGAAGTGCAGTTTCCAAATGTTTTTGCTGTTCTCCGTGTCAATAAGAAACCAAAGTAACTAAAACAGAGCATCAGTCTCACCGTTCTGTCTGTATGCAACCGAGCAAATAGGTTGAAGTCAGAAGAAGTCGGGTTTCAAACAATCATATTAAATCTTTCTGAAATCTTCCTTTAGTCCAAAGTGCTATGTCTGGAAGGTATGAAAACAACAACAACAACAAAAAACAGATCAACACAAGACGATCCCTGCAGTTTTCTCACTAGCTGGGGGCAAAAATATGTAAAACATTAAAAAAAAAAAAAAAAAAAAGAAAGAAAAGGATCCAAACATAATTTACAAGCACGATAAATATACACACAGGTCCAATAAATATTGTTTGTTTTTTTTATCCCAAAAACCACAGAGGTCACCACGCTCCAAAAAGATGTCCATCGTAAGCAGTCATTTTGTTTTATGAAACATTGTTTCTCTTTGAACAAGTGAAAAATTCTCCCAGTGGGGTCGGATCATTTCATCGTTGGTGTATTTCACGGGCCCCTCTGAAAGCACAGGGCGTGACGAAGAATAAGGCAGCTAACACCTCTCATATGAAGAAAACAGCAAAATTCAATTCAATTTTTACCTTCAGAATACTTTAGAGAATCTCATTCCACTGGCAGTTTTTCCCCTTGTTTGAATCAACAGAGATTTTACGCCACGCTATCTGAAATGACTTGATCTGAGACGTGGGACCCTTCCTGACCTCAGTAGCACCGCAGCAGCTTTTATCCTTTATTGAATAGGCATGTAAGGCCAGTTGAAGCTGCTACCAGAAAGCAGCATGTCCCTTATCAGAGTTTCTATGGGTGTTTTTCCCACCAGACGGACGAAGAAAAGCTGCTCTATGACAGAAGAAGAGACGCTGCGGAGGGAAGGCAAGCGAAGCAGCAGCTTCCCAAACCTGTTAGGCTGGTTGGGATACTGGCTCCTCACGTACTCCTCTAAAGCGCACTGCGATTTCTCCTGGAGACCCTCCACATGGGCCACATCTGATAGACCACAAGCATCTACAGAGAAAGAGGGACAGACACAAACAACAGGCAGGGGGAGAAAGAGGTCACGACCAGCAGTTCAACCAGGCATCTGAGAGATTTAGCTCAGTGTTGACACAGAATGAACCAAAACTCGCGGCAAGGCAGGAAAAAAATGGGGCGTTAGATTAAAAATTATAATGATCGAAAGTCAACAAGGCACCAGGGGGAAAAAAAAATCTGTTATGCTTTCAGATTTCAGTTTCACTCTTTGCTGATATTTAAATCTCCGGGGAAGACATTAAAGAAGAGGGCAGGGCAGCAGAATGCTGAGTATTTGTGGACGGATTGAAACAGTTTATTATTTTGTAAACAGATCTGAGTGAATTTTGCTAAGATGGTACCGGCACCATCAACCCTTTCAATATGTGTATTTGACAGGGAATAAACTAGTTAGTCAAACACGGCTGGGTAAATGTAGAGGTTTAAAAATATTAAATGTAGATAAGAGTGCCGTGGCAGGTTGAAAATAATATAAACAGGCAAATAGTTGAGGTTTGAAATGTCATGTGAGATTAAGGATGGTGCCACTGCCCCCATCCAATCAAAAAAAAAATGTTTAGAGCCCAGAAATAAGGAAGGAAGCACAACAAGAGCATTGACTGCTCTAAAGTCATTTGCATTTCAACGCACAGCAGACTCTTCTGTCTGTACAGTAAAACTGCAGGCCAGCTAGAAACAGGGGTTAAAGCAGGACTCTGTCCCAGTTTAAAAGACACGTGCTCACATGTGCTCATGGGGACTAAAATAGACCAATAGGAAGCCTTCTTTTATTTTTTTTTTTTACTCTGCTGCTACTTGTCCTTTTGAACCCACTCGCAATCCAACCATCAAACATCACGCTGTCATTTAAAAGGCTGTGAAGAAACTAACATAGATTTTGCATTGCAGAGTCAACCAATAGTTCCCCTGGCTTTATGAACAGTGCCCGAAAAACTCTTTTATCGAGAAATGTTCAAATTTAAAAATGTAAAAAAAAAAATAAATTTTTTTTTAAATTATATATTTAGATTTATAGCCTATGATCATGCTTAAAACAATGGCATGAATTAGATTTTTAATTTTTTTTATTATTAAAAACAAAAGCCTACAAATAAGCTCATTTAACTTAAATACTTCTATTTTTTTTTCTGCTTAAAATAAAAAATAAACATAAAATAATCACATAACTTTGCCGGGGCACCTTTTATCTGAAGCAAAAATATAATAAAATACTAGATGTTGTCAAATGTTTAACTCCATGCTTCAAGCTGTTTCCATTTACATAAGCTATTGTATTATCCATGCAAAGTGTTTCATATTTTAAGGGCTGCAAGGATTGGATGCAGTTTTTAAGTCCACCAAACTCACTCACTCATTCGCACTGCCTCTTCAGTATTTTTTAACGCAGATAAACTGTTGCTTCAGGAGCTGACAAAGGTCATCTAAGTTCACTGTGAATTCTGTCAGAGGTAAAGCCATTAGATCAGGCTTGAGGTTAGGTCAGCTTTCCAAAACAAATCCAATATATATGATTTTTTATTCTCTTTTTTTCTCCCCTTTATAATGACCCTTTATAATGATATCACAATATCATCAGTTATGATCACATTAAAATTTACATAATATTTATGTTTAAAAAAATATAGCATCTAAAATGAAGGACTTTAATACAAAATGTTCTTTTTTTTTTGCTTTTTATTTATTTTTTACATTTTTTTAAGTACCTAATGTTATGCAAACTATTATGCCACAAGCAACGAAAATTTCTGTAAAATTATATTTTGAGAATTTCATATCCCTTTTTTGGAAATACTTATTGCTGTGTTTTCCAGGCGACTTTTAAGTAACGCGTCCGCTTCTTTTCTTTCTTCTCCATTTGGAATTTTTTTATTTAATTCATTATTATTTTATTAGCTGTTGCTTTATTCGTGATGGCAATGGCACGTGTTTTTTTTTCTTCAGTTTCCAGTCTTGCGTGATTTCGCTAAAATGTCAGCCACAGTGTGTGTGGGGGTGGGGAGTGGGTGGTGGGGTGGGGTGAAAAGGTAAAATTTACCTGTTGTGAAGAGCACGATGGCCTTGATGCAGCTGTACTCTGCCGAATCCACGTGCAACACCTTCAGCTTCTCCACCTGCTCCTGGAAGACCCGGATGTGGTCCATGAAGGCCACCACCCGGTCCGCAGACATCGGGGATGCGTGGAGACCTGCGGCGGCCAGAAGCGGGGCGGCGTGGACGGGCATGGAGCACTGGGCGGCGTTCAGGACGAACAGTTCGCTCCAGGTGAGTCGGAGAAGGGCCACCTGGTCCGGCACCTGCAGGTCCGGGAAAAAAGGGATGTTGCGGGCCCACTCCACGGCGCTGAAGAGCATCCGGGCCGCCAGCTCGCAGATGTTCTCTATGCCCAGGATGTTGTTGTTCTGCAGGCACTGAGAGCCAAACCTGGAGGTCGGGTAGGGTTCGGCCCGCAGCAGCAGAGAGATGTACCCGGACAGATAGGAGTGGCACTGCAGAGGATCCCCGTTCGTCAGAGCAAACTGGCCGTGATATGACTGGGTTGGTATTCTGCCTCTCTGGACAGCTGCAAGAAAGAAGCAGAATTGCCACATCACGCTGGAAGGCGATTAAAACAACGCAGATGACATTTAAAGAAAACTAAAGCTAAACAGCACGCACGGAACATCAACATCATGTGTCAATTAAAAGCTCACTAAACGCACGCTCATTTCAGTCGGATTAAGCTGGGATTCCTTTCTAATGTCAGTGCTGGGCTCGCTTATGGTTGGCTGGCTCTTCAGAAATGGACATGGATAAATGTTGTAGACAGCTCCTGGAAAGAAATGTCACATTCAGCTCGGTGCTGGGAGATCTGGAGCACAACCCCCAGATAATGGCGTGTGAGATATTTTTTTTTCTTCTTTTATTTATTTATTTTTTTCCCAGCGTGTTTCTGTGAATTTTAGTCGTTTTCTTTATTTCTATTTTTTTTTTATTTTTATAATTGTCAGGATTCTGTTTTCAGGTAATTCCCTCTAATATCGTCAAGTGAATAGGCTTGTTGTAACTTCATAATTTTTTTGCTGGGAAATCCTATAATAGGCTAAACCTTATGAAATTTTACGCTGGCACGCTTCTTATAACTTTCACATTTATGCAGCATACTGTAGGCTGCAGGTTGGGCCTAGTATACAACGAGCATTCACAATGAATGTGAGCTGACACACATGGTCCACGCACACACCATTTAAAAATTTATGTTGCATTTTTATAATTACAATTTAGACGAAAAAAAGCATTGAAACAAAAGTTAAAAACATCAGTGTTCCTGCCGAATTTGAACACCTGACATTTAACGCGTCTTCAGGCTATTTCAGACTCACACTGAGCGGGTATGATGGACACAGAGCGCAAGGAGAGCAACAATAGTACACTTAACATGCTACAAGATGCTAGCAGAAACATCTGTAATATGTGTAATATCACACTCTGAGGTCTACACTATATAAAGCTATAGTATCTGAGCCAAAATAAATAATAATATACCCTGTATTTAAAAATATATAGCCTTTAATTTATGAATAAAATATCCCTACAATGTCACAGACTAGACAAAGGCAACATGTAGCCAAGGTAAGGCTCCTGCGTCCACAAAGAAATATGTAAACATAAGCTAGGCTACATCAGCGTAGCATCCACAGAACTGGAGTTTGGGACAGATATGCGTTCAAAAATGATAAAAAGCTGTATCTGAAACTGTTCTGGACGTGATGAGACCAGTAACAACAGTTTGACGCGAGTCCGTACCTTCTCTCCTCATGCCGACTTTGAGGCATTTCTTGAGGCGACAGTACTGGCACTGGTTGCGGTGGTGCTGGTCTATGGGACAGTTCCTGTTGGCCCTGCAGGTGTAGGTCAGGTTCCTCCTGACGCTGCGTTTAAAGAAGCTCTTACATCCCTCACATGTGAACTGTCCGTAGTGCTTCCCGCTGGATTTATCTCCGCACACGATGCACTCGATCTGCTGGCTCTGCTGCTTGTCCATGGACAAGGAGGAGGAGGAGGAAGAAGAGGAGGTGCTGTTATTGTTGGTGGTGGTCGCGGCGGTGGTGCCGGACGCATTGGGCGGCGGTGCTCCCTGCGGTGCCGCTGCTGGCTGGGGTATTTCCAGAGAAGGAGCCGGGTTCATGTGTCCCGTCAGCTCCCCGGGCAGAGACAGAGGTGCAACCTGGGACACCGGGGAGGAGAGGGTCCCCTGAGAGTCCCCGACCCCCTCGGTGTTTCTCCACGCTACCATGGCCATTTCGACTTTCTCCAAAACTTTGCGCGCCCAACTTCTTTTAACGCGATAATTAACGCACACTGGCTGTCGGCATCAATCGCTAATACACAGGCAAGGGAAACTGCGGCATTGTCTGACGAAATGAAATACAACTTAAAACAAAAGAGAACTCATAGGACAGCGGCAGAAAATTATAATGAGTTCACAAGTGAAGATTGAGCAGTCACCCAGAAACGGCTTCAGCGCGGACGAAATCCAAAACGACAGCTTCATTCAAACCGTTATAGTGCACTATAGCATCCACAGAGGGGGGTAAAATATAGACTGAGCCAAAATCCACAAAGGGAAGCAACGTTATCCCAAAAATATACAATCTGATCCTTTCTGTTCTGTGTGTCCAGCTTTAAACAGAATGCCGTGCGAGCAGATCCTTCATCAGAGATGCAGTCACGGGACCAGGCTTTCCAGACGCTCCCTGCTCTCCCGATCAGTCAGAAGTTACATTAAAAAGACAACAGGGAGAGAGAGAGAGAGTCAAAGAGGGGGAGTGATGGATGTTGATTTTGATGATGCTTTGCTCCGGGACGGAGGAGGAGAGTGATGCGCCCGCACGTCACCGACTCACAGCCGGTGACGCGGGTTTGGGGCGGAGTTAACGCGTGGAGAAGCTGGTCTCGGAGCAGCAGTGCGGGGGTTCAGCTGACTTTAAGGAGGGTAAGAGTTCATATCCTCCCCGTTACCTTTGCTGCTTTTCCCCCTGTCCAGTCGCGCGCTCTCTCTCTCTCTCGTGTGTGCACGTGTGTGTTTTGCACCATGTCTGCGATTCAGTCAAACCACTGCATGCATCATATCACCCAGAAAACTATGTAAGGGGTGCTCATATTATATTTGCACATGAAGAAGCTTCTTCTGCCTGTGGAGACCACGGGGCCGATTAAAATCCTAAATGCAGTTATTTGATGCCACCTAGTGTCGTCAGTAAATTACGCAGAAAATTCCCTTGCAGAATTAAATGCACTTCACTCACATGAGGTAGATTTTAAACATTCCTTATATCTTGTTGAGTAAATATAGATATAAATAACTTTAATGGACTTCTCCCCCGCCCTCTTTTAGCTGCACTAATTTTGTGGCGTTTCATAATCATTTAGTCATCCACTCACACTAAAGTACCAGTCAGGTAAGAAGAGATTTTCAGCAATGAGTACAACCCACTTTCTCTCTTTCTTTCTTGTAAATACGTTAGTTTATGTATAGGTGAGATACTCCTGTAGGAGTTTTAGCTTTCACCAAACGTTTATTAGTCTGGATCTAAAATGCTGCTGTAAGAACACTGTTGTGACAGGCCCAGTATAAACACATTTAGCATACCCACAGGCTGTAGTCACTTCAAAATATAAATGATAAGCTGATGTTATCTGTCCTCAAATAGCAAGCATACACACTGGCACGTCAGCAAACACACACATATATCAGAAATAAATATATCCATGAAACCAATGCCTACATGTCTATCCAACCAGATGACACCTTCGCTGTCCTTGCAGTCTGATGTTCATGATCTTTTGAATTTCAATCAGTGCAGCCGGTATGCAGTACTCACTGCTGAACAGTCATAAAGCTACTGCATGTTTCAGAGTAGATTTGAGCGTGTATACTGTGTGGATCTGTATAAGGTGATACATACAGTGTTGCTGCTGTGCCATCTGCATGTCTCCGTACAGTTATGCTGTTTGATTTTTGGTGTACTGAACTGTTAACATGACTATTCTTTGCATTTGTTGTAGATTTATGAAATTGAATCAATCTGATGGACGTCTTTGATGGCGAGTCGCTGCCATGTGAAAATGTCTGTATGGCCATTTCACTGTTGACTCATGCTCCATGAGTCCCGGGGCTGAGTGTGCTGTCACGTTCTTCCAGACGGCCAGAGCTGCAGTCATCCAGCCCGCTAACAAAACACACGGCTGATGTCCAATACCAATCAGCAGTGGAAGGTCAAGGCTAAAATGTTTACCACAATGGATGTGGATGATGCATTCCTTCACACTGTTTATTTCACTGACCTCTCCCCTCCCCCGCGCTGCCTCATGATGGGTCCAGTTAATATTAATCACAGATTTAGGAGTTTAAAGATGATAAATCCCTCCTGTTTTGGGTGATCTGGTGCCCTTTAAGACTTATCACCAGTGGGGAAGCTGAAAGCGAGCTAATTGGAAACAAAATGGGAGAGTTTGGCCAGAAGAGACCTGCTGTGTGGGCAAAACCACCAGGATGTGACTGTTTACAGTGTGGTGGGAGGCAGCTCTGGCTTCCTGCACAGAAACCTGCAGAATTTTTCTAATGCAAGCTTGATGTCACTTTACTGAAATTTTGCTCTTGTAATTTTGAAAATGATAAACGTTGGTTACAGTTGAGCTAAAATGCAGTTTAAAGTTGGTTGGTGAGTTTATCTGATCGGATAAAACTACATTTGGCTTTGAGTATGAAGCGTAATATGTCAGGTAAATACAGAGTGCTTTTAGAATAGCACATGTTATAGTCTTCTAGGAATCTCCGGTAGTATTCTTGGCTTGGGCAGCGATTGGGTGCGGTGTAAAGTCATTACGGTAACGAGATTAATGGTTGCGATCTAAAAGTGCACTGTAGCTTTTCAGATCCTGTAACGGATGTCTTCTGTTTGTGTTTTAGCAGAGACTGTGTGTAAGTGATTTAGAAATGCCACAGCCTGACCCTAAGCAATGATACAGAAACAAACCATCGCAAATCAAATTGTCCAGTTTACCCACAAAATAACATAGCTGAAGCATTTTTTGCTGCAATGTGAAATGTGTAGTGTCTGCATGTGGTGTTGGGTGGGCTAAATAAATATAATAATCAGAATAAAACCAAAACAAAGGTATTGTGTATATGTGGAGAAGGTGTTATGGTCAGTGTAACAAACACAGGTGCAACAGTGAAATCTACATGAGCATGTTTGTACGGAGCCAAAGAAACATTACAACACCCAAAAAATCCAAAATCAGTTTCCATTTTTGAGAGAAAAGCAGATTAATTATTTATTATAATTACTACCAATTATTTATTTGTGTGGAACAATTGTGCAAGGGTGCCCCCCCCACCAAAAGATCCCTCTGATATTTTGATTGATTCATTTTTTATTATTTAAACACAACCAGGCAGTTCTGAAAAGAGATCTTGTTACATTAGTTTAGACCTTATATTTATCCAGCCTATTAACAACTTAGAATTTTGCATCTCAGAATCTTTACAAATGAGCCCCCCCCCCCCCCCCCCCCCCCCCCCCCACACACACACACACACACACACACACACACACACACTTAAAAAAATTTTTTTTTAAATTAACACCAGAAATCACAGCGAGCTCCAGAGAATCCGGTGCTTTAATATGACCCCTGTGACTCCTGCGATTGTGTGGGAAGTGTCTGAAGTGCAAACCTGTCATGATCATAGTTTGCTTTAGTTTTTCCAGAATACATTGCAGCTTTCCTGACATGTACAAAACACACATAACTGCCTTCATCCTGTAGATTTTTGGAGTCAAATTTCTGGGGTATTTTCCCCCAAAATACAATGGGAACCAAATTTAGTCAGCTGTGTTTCAGTCCTTCAAGTAGTGATGTAACATTTGAAGTTGAAAACTATGCAATTAATTGTAAATAATAAAGTTTAATTTATTAAAGTCACGACATTTAAAAGTTAAAAGTATAAAATACACATTGATGTCAAGTTGTTTTTCTGCATTTTCCAGCTATAGATCGTGGAAGTTGTGCAACAATTAACGTTAAAGTCATGTCTTATATTAACATTTGTAACTGTTACGGTAATTATTGGCTACCACCTTTCCATGTTTATGTCTCTGGTGACGGCTGCTGGACAGTAAAGAGAGCCTATAGATTATCATCCTGCTGTGAACCTTGGCAGCCACTGAAACAAAGCTGGGATCTCTTAGGCGCTTTAGCCGGTTCACATCCTGGTCAGAGAGCAACAATAGTTTGTGAGTTAGATTAACACACCACAGGCACGGCTTCACCTGTGACCGCTGAACCATCGCTCACCTTTTATTAACCTCAGCCAGCTGACCTCTGATCCTTCAGGGCGGCTGCAGAATTCTTCCTGAGGCGGATCTCATGCTTGAGAGACACATTGTGCTACAGGTCAGTGTGCAGTTATAACGCATCGCTAACGGTCTCCTCAGTCATGAACAGATTCATCCTGGCGAAATGTTGGGATCCTCATTAGGAATTGTACAAAATCCTACTTAACCTTTGACCTCACTCAGACTAGCGCTCATTATCTCGTATAAGATTAACCCACATTGCTGGGTAAATGATAGAATTACATGCGACTCAGCTTTGAACTGTAAACAGTTTGGAAACTGATCAAATAACATTTATAAAGAAGAAAGATATTTTATTAAAACCTTTAAACGAGGACACATTTTCCACCTGTTTATGCATAAGTGAACCAAAGATGACTGGATTATAATTGCAATGCAAATCTTACAATATATTAATATTTAAGTACAGAATTTGTGGCGTGTGTGCTGAAAGTCGTTCTCACCGCTCATCATGAACGTTGGCACTTGGGTAAGGAGTAGCTGCACACACACAGAGACTGAAAATATGCTGATTAATATTTTCATAATCATTTGTGTAATGTAGCCTCTCGGCTGATGCTGATAAAGGTCTGACCTATGAAAGAACTGCAGATTAGTTTGACAGGTCTGGTTATGCCATTACAATATGTTTTTATTGTCATGGATAATGAGGGTCATAATTCGAGGAGTTTCTTGCCTTCATTGTGTTTCCTTTTTGAGGTGTTAAAGGTGGGCCCGGGGCCGTTTAAAGGTTTGGGGTGGGGGCACCAGGTGGTTAATTAAGAGGCGGAGAGGACGGTGAAAACATGTATTCAAACTTTACCTTAAGATAATAAGACTTAAGTGTGCTGCTGTAAATTAATATTAATTGTGCTAATATGAATAATTCTTATATTTGTACTCTGCTTCTTTAGCCTAATTAAACAAATATCAGATACCCTGCTGAATTCTGCAGCTCATGGGTTAATCAGTGGCAGTCCAATAGGGCTGCCGGAGGCTGCTGCTGCTGTGACCTCATGCCGCCTGTGGTTAACACTCTTTTTAGTTCCCTTTGGCAAACAGGTTGTAGGATTGGTTTGGTTTGTTTATTAGCAGGGTTGTTCAAAACGTTTGGAGCGGATTTTGAGGAAGACTTTACCAGCTGATGTGGCATTCAGCCCAACTTAGAAGTGATTAACGTCTGGAGTTTATCTTGATCCACATTTGGATCCAGGAATTTTTCTTAGATGATTCTTCACCATCGCGAGATGGGACATAATTGAACAATTCATGTCACATCTTCACAAATACAAATATCAAACATTTACACTTAGAAAACACGAATGAAACGCGGCCCTAATGTACAACAAGCTGATTTACAGTAACTAACAATAAATAGCAAAGCCAGAAAAACTTAGAGAGCAATATTTCAGAGTTTGATAACTTAATGATTTTGACAAACATTGCAAAGTAAAAAAAAAGGATCTGATGCAGGTATGGAATTTAAAATTATTAATCATCAAGTTAATAGTATTAAACACGACATCTTTCCATGACAGGCTGTTTTGTTTTTTTTACCAACTTGGCATCAAAGAATTAGTTGAGTGTTTCATTGCCGTGAAGCTGGCCATGTGTCATTTATGCCGGCCTTTTGTTTGTTTGCCCCGGTTGACGAGCTGCAGCGATATTCTTAAAGTGCGACTGTTAGGTGGGCTTGGGGGATTTGCTGTCTCTAGGAAGTTTCTTTGTGCTTGATCAGTTGATCTGTGGCCACTGCAGGGAGGTAATGCAGGGATGTTGTGATGTACTGGATGTTACATTAGTTCAGACGGCTGTGTGAAGGCCAGAAGGGACACAGACAGTTGGAGGCTAAGTGTGAATGAGACAGAAATTTAAAGAAACCCAAGAGTCTTTCTTGGCACTTTCCAAGGTCAGGCAGCATAACATGACTGTAATGCAGAGAGACTGTCTTTTTGCATCTGTCTGCATTGAGGGGAAAAGTGACTGGAGGCAGGCTGAATTTGTAGTCCCTTAAAAAAGGCATTATGTATGGAAAATTGGATACAGTGTAATGTTTTGTTTTTTTTAAATCTGGCACTTAAATGATGAAATGGTGAGATTTTGCAACCACTTTTTTCTGCACCACCCACTTAGCGCTGACTTGCTTCTACATTTTCGCAGCTCAAACACACCAGACACAAACCCTCCCTCTCACTTTTCTACCAGAGAACCAAATGTCATTCACAGCAAACACATTTCTTTTGTCCTTCGCAGCGCCACATTTCCTCAGACAGAGAACACTGTCCGGTGTTTTGATTGATCATGTATTTGTGTCTATTCATAGAGGCCAGATTCATCATTCCAATTTGTCAATTTGCTGGTGTGCCAAGTTAATTATGTGCAGGAGAGCCAAAAAAAAAAAAAAAGAGGACAGCCTCCTGTTTAGACTCATCTGAGGTTTCCCTACCTCACCTCATCTCTAAACGAGCAGCCAGAGCTTCACTGGGCTGCTGGAGCTGCTTGGCACCATGGGTAATTAGTGTGATGAATGCTTTAGCGGAACAAATAGTGGCAGTCGGCTGTCTCGCTCATCGTGTGGCTGTGCTGTCATAGCTCTGGGGCTGCGAGCTCATCAGGGTAATGGATGATTCTGCAACAGAACCATCCCTCAAACAACAGCGCCACCACCGAGCAGGAAACGGGCCTCTTTTCAATCCGAAAAAAAGACCCAACAACAACAGCAGAAGAGTCTTGAAAACATCTATGCTGGCTACGGATATCAAGTGCTTGTTAGAAGGTTATCAACCAATAACAGATCGAGGTGGAGAAATGAAATCAAAGTATTTTGTAAAAAGTGTAAAATGTAAAAAATGGCCCATTGCATTATTTTAAACGTGTTTCCTCTAAATAGGGCCAAATATATGGATATGCAAACATCTTACTAAGCCTCTGTGGGATTCTCTCCTGTGCCTGAGCTGCAGAGCTGTCGCTGCAGAAATGATGGATTACATTATTAGATTAGGTGAAAGCAAGGACAGGCTACAACTGGATTTGCAATTCAGAGCCTCTTTTGTATCTGGACCTTTTCTGCATCAAAGGAATGGCCCTAATTGGGCCGCTGTCATTGAGTCAGAGATTGTTTTTTAACAATGCAGGAAACCTTGTAATAAATCAGGTCAGCTGTCTGAGCCACGTCACCGGACAAGGCATTAGTCAGAATGTTCTCTTTGCATACAACGTAAAGAAGAATTCATCATCATTTGCTGGCACAGTGGCAAGTCCACGTCTCCTAATTCTTCCAACAAATGAAGGACATATGGTGATTTTTGTCTCTTGGATGAACTCGGGGGCAGAGGCAGCCTTGAAGGTCTGGCTCTTTGTGCTGTCATTTGAGTACCAGCTAATGGCTTGTGCTTACTCTGTGCTTTGACTTTTCAACCCACTGTGACAGAGAATAATATGTTGCACATAAGGCTGAATTCTCAGCCATGTCATCCATGTAGCGGAAGCTGCCGCAGACAGGTAATCCATAGCTGTATCAGGGGGAAAACACACAAGTTCAGTGAATTGTTTCGATGGCAGCCAGACCCAAGGCTAACAGAGCATGAGAGACAGGCGAGGTCGTGGAAAGGTTATTTTTTGGGTTCAGGAGGTGAGACTCTCGGGACGTGGACACGTCAGTCTTGCAGAGTCCGCGGGTCAATGTGAAGACAAGTGGAAGACACATTTCTCTGTCAGCACGCAGAGAGCCCGCACGGGTTCAGGCTTTTGTCGTGAAGTCCCAAGTCATTGAGTCAATAGCCAAGGAACATGACACAACCTCTCACAGTCACTCGGCATCAAGCGGAACAGGGAATGGCATGCTTTCCATTTCACTGCACCGTGGCCCTGGCGAGACCTCGTCTGCACTCGAGAAACAGGAGAGCTCTCAGTCCAGGCTCTTCCATAAAAGCAACGCAGCAACCTGGCCCCGAACACGTACCTGGCTCGCTCACAGCAGCAGTACAAGATGATTCACCGGTCAATCCATAACCCCAGCTATTATCTCCACTGGCTGCTGTAGCACAGCGGGGAGGCCCGTGGATAACCAGAGGGCTCAGATGAAAGGAAATTAGATCATGTTGAAGCACAAGCACATTTCGATTAAACTGATGTCAGGATTTATCTTCTTCTGTCAGTGTGCTTAGATGAGAAAAGAACTTGTAACCTTTCACCCTGTCTGACCAAGCACTGACCGAGTGAATAGCCCTTTATCACAAGAATAGCTTTAGATGCAATGTAACAAACTACATCATTTTCCCTTGTGTATGAAGAGTGAAAAGAATACATATCTTCTGTGCAGTATCTTGTATCTGTATCATCATCTTGTGCAGCATTTACCAAACTTACACTTGTGACATTTAAAAAAGCTGCAAACTCCTTCACTTCACAGGCTGTATGTTAATAACTTTGTTTAATTTTGTTCTAATTAAGAGAAGTAAAATGCAAGTTTTGGAAATGCCTAAAAATTTTGCTTGTCTTTTTTTTTTTTTTTTTTTTTTTTTTTAAATCATCACATGATAAATTAGATTTACCAGTTTCCAGGCTGGAAACCAGTACCACAGGAACACACCATCTACCACTGCGTTTGTTCAAAGGGAATACCTCAACAACTACTGATGTATGTCCATGAAATTTTCTTTTGAGGCACCCCTGAACAATTTTTCATCCTGGAAAAAAAAAAAAAATAATAATAATAATGTTGCCATCAGCCAGTGGGAGAAATATATCTTCGGGCCTTTTTCCTTTTCTTTTAAATAAATAAAAATGTTACTGATAAATTTTCATTATGGAACATCTTTGTTTGCGTTTCAAATAAACACACCGTTTCAGGAGTGCTAACATCTTGCAAAAAACCTTGAAGTCTGAAAGAGCTGCTAGCATTGCCGTAACGAACTCTCACACTGAAGGTGGTTTTCCTGAACCCGTACCTGTCCTGAACCAGCACCTGTGCGGAGCCCGTACCTGTCCTGAACCAGCACCTGTGCAGAGCCCGTACCTGTGCGGAGCCTGTATCTGTCCTGAACCAGCACCTGTCCTGAGCCCGCACCTGTCCTGAACCAGCACCTGTGCGGAGCCCGTACCTGTGCGGAGCCTGTATCTGTCCTGAGCCCGTACCTGTCCTGAGCCCGCACCTGTCCTGAACCAGCACCTGTCCTGAGCCCGCACCTGTCCTGAACCAGCACCTGTGCGGAGCCCGTACCTGTCCTGAACCAGCACCTGTCCTGAGCCCGCACCTGTCCTGAACCCGCACCTGTCCTGAACCAGCACCTGTGCGGAGCCCGTACCTGTCCGGAGCCTTTATGTGTGGATTTCACACATTCTCACAGTTCCTGCGAGGGTTTCCTCACAAAGTCCAAAGACATGCATGCTAAGTAATGCTAAATTAGCAGTAAGTGTTAACGATTTATAATGCTTTGATAACTTATCAGACAAGTTCATATTAAAAACAAAAATAGTATATTTAATGTATTTACAATAAACATACAATCATGTAATCTCCAAGAAATATACAGAACGTAAAGCTTTTAAATATAAATTTGTCATTTAGAGAAAAAAAATGAAAACAAATCCCAAGAAGCAACAGAGCATAAAATTATTGAAAATATAGGTGATATTTTCTCATGTCGTTCTCCTTTTCTTTTGCAAGGAGCCTTGAAATTCACACACTCACTACCACCAACAGCATAAGCAGACACGTCATTCTAAAACCATCACTAACATTGTTAGCATAACATTTCTCTCAAATCAGGCAACATGCTGCCCAAAGGCTCAAACCAAAGGATTATCTACCTGTATATGAAGAGCTGACTTCCAAAATAACATCATTTACAAAAAACTTTAGGAAATGCATGATAGCAACAAAAACTTTAAACATATTATCCTATTTATTGTTGGCAAAATATCTCTTAAAACACCTTAGATAATGTTTTTGCTTGCAGATGTTACATTTTGGTAGTAAACTCTTCATATGTCAATACTCCTGCCACTAAAGGTCCATTATAAAAGTCAAACTGCTGTCACCACAAGGCAAGGCCATCAAAAGAGACTAATGAAAATAATAAAATGTAAAAAAACAAAAGAATTATTTTCTCATCACAAGGCAAAACATTTCGAGCACATTGAGGTGCCAAAAGAAAACAGTCCTGTTGCCACAGGTGAATGCAAGGTCAAGCAAATGCTGATTTGCTTAATACTGCTGCACTTGCCAGCGTGTCGGATCGACCTAAAATATGTTGTCTTCTTTGCGAGTGTTGAACGTTACAGTGCGCAGGTTGATGTGGCACAACGTGAGCTCCCGTCAGAGGGTCTGAGCGGAGCTCCACATCCAGGCACAGTTGCAGGACTGCTGTCAGTGAAGTTTGGCTGATTCTCCTACAGTCAGCCTCATCTACTGTACAAATTCAGACTATAGCTCAACGTCGGTGCCGCAGGAATAAAAACAATACATTTGATCAAAGTATTGTTTTCATTTGTACCAAAGCAACAGTTCTCAGTTTTGTCACTGATGGAAAGAGAGTTTAATCTAAATTCGACAATACCTTCACTAATAGAAAACTTCTACATATTAACAGTTATTACATCCTAAATGTTACTGTTTTCTAGACCAAATGTACAGTTTTCTATAGGCAATATTTTTTTTTTTTTTGGGACACTTTAGGATGATGCGGTGAAAGTAAGTTGAGGGATATCACAGAAAGGCTACATACAGCCAGAGGATCTGCTCTGAGCTCCAGCGTGTTCAGACAAAGTTCTCTGCAGGACGTCACGGAACACTTTTACGGTGTCACTTCGGCACTTTTATGGCACTATTATGTACAGAGGAGTCAACACCATGGCGCACTGGGTGGTATAGACATCAAAGACGGCGCCACCTGTTGGGGACTGCTGAAGAGGAGATGGTGGACAGAAGGTCCCCCCCCCACCCCTGTTTCTTTTTAATTATTTGTACAGCTCAGCATTACGTCCCAAATATCCTACATGGAGCCAATCTTTCCATCACGCATGGCTAGATTTTGAGCTTGAAAACAGGCAACAGGCGCCAACAAGCGCCGAAAAAGTTCACTATCCAAAAAAATATCTCACTGTTTATGTTCTCTTCTAACAAAATCCACACAGACACTAATCTGTTCAGGTCCAGTGTGTCTCTGTGGTCAGTGTAGGTCCATAAAGCACTGATCTCTCGTTTTAGTTTCCCACTGTGTTTTCTTTATACTTTTTAAAGCTATAGCAGCATCAGTGTAGAGTTTAAATCTTATTCTTTTGGTTCATTGTGTATGAAACTAAATACATTGTAGGCCTCCAAGTAGTGTTCATCCAAAATAAATGTATTTATTAGAAATAAAGTGACACTGGTGAACCTTTCCAAAGGAACTCGCTTAAAGGAACAGTTTGAAATTTTGGGAAACATGCTACACATACAGCGTTTATTCAGTTAGCTTAATTTAACACAAACAGGTAGAGAAGAGGAGCTAGCCTGGCTGAGATAACATCTACTGACCAGCACCTTCAAAGTTAACCTCACTTTTTTGTTTCATATAAAAACTAAAGTGTAAAATTAACAAGTTTAAATTTCACAGGTATTTGTTGGCGGGATGCAGTGACTTCCAGGAGTTGCAAAATAACACCTCGAGGCATAAAAAAAAACGTATAATTTTTTACATTAAATGTTTTTGTATGAAGTATACAAAGAAAATGTAGCACATGTAGGCCTAACATGTTACTATAGTTAGATGATTGTTTTAATGTTTGAGCGGAGCCTGGTACTTTTTTTTTATAAACCTATATTTTCAGTCCTTATATGAAGCTAAGCTAACTGGAAGGAAGTTCTAGCTTTTGTATTTTACTGTACATCTCGTCAGAGTATCGAACATTCCCATCTAACTCTGGCTAGGAAGGGAATTTCCCAAAACGCATATTTCCCAAAACCTCAAAGGGTTTATGCATTTTAAAAGTTAAATATATTGTGATGATTGCTGGCTGGACTTTTGATGCAAAATATACTCAATACTTACAGAGTAAGCCAGAAAAGAAAAAAAAACCAAACGCTATTTATAAAGTGGATATGTCAAAAATCTGAACCTTCTTGAACAAAAAGCTGTATTTTATCTGCATGTAGAAAAATCACTTCAGTGTGAGTGATGTCGTCAGCTGAGGTTTGATTAAAAAAAAAGTCATCATCACAATGCAGTATGCATTATAAAGCTGTTCCATGGTCAAAAATAGAATTTGGAGGCCATTAAAGTTAAATGTGTATTTAACCATTATAATGGCCAACAAACAACAGAGTCTGTGCAATATAGTGACATCATTCTGAACATATTTTAATTTTTTTTTGTGCATGCATTACCAGCATGCTTTTTTAATGAACTTATTCTGGCTGGACACTATGCGTCATGCTATGCTGTGTCTGCTGACAGCTCGCCACTACGATCAACAGTCTCACTGCAGTGACTCGGTCTTCTGCTTAAAGGCCTTCACACTCTCAGCCTCACATAATCCGAGCTCACTGATGCTCTTGGTAAAAGCCTCCTTTCCCCACAGCTGCCACCTGCTTCGGCCCTCCTGCACCGTGTACCTGCAGCGTTTTATTTGCAGCGTCCCCTCGCTGTTATAGTTGTTGCTTTGCATTCCATGCATCAGTGCTGCAAAGGGTGTCCCCCAAAGAGTGAAATTGCATTACAAGCTGTAATTCTGCATCTGCGTGCCACCGGCATGAGCGTTCTTGGATCACTGGTCAATGAAAGGTCACAGGTTCAGTTACTGAATCAGATCATGTGCATCTTATCTAAACATTAATGAAAAAGCCGTCTTACTCTGTTGCTTTGAATAAGGCTATTATTTTAATTTTAACAATTAAGCTTTTATTCTGATTGCCTCTTGCACTTAATTTCCATAAATTTGAAGTTTAAAAAAAAAAAAAAAGTTTTGTGGCTCTGAAATTAAAACGTAGCCTCAAACTTTAGTCCAGCTTTCCTGCCAAAAATCCACATATTTTTTTACATTAATTTCTGAGACTAAAATATACACTGAAAGCTACGGGGAAATAATTTGCTCCTTTCTGAAAAATGTATGAAACATCTTTTACAATGTAACGTTTCAAAATGGGATAATCTATGCTTTGTGGAAAATGTGACCTGTAATAATTGGTGGTAGAAGTGAAATCAATAAATCTGTTTTCTATTTGGCTATAAACTTCTGGACCTTTTGAACCATTTCATCTCTTTTTCATTGCTTGTTGTATGAGTTGTTGTTGTTTGAGTCACTGCAGGGGTTAAGGTTGAAGAAACCCACAATAATTGTATACTGGCTTAGAGACGGGCCCTTTTCATAGCAGCCATACTGACATGTTATTGCAGGTAAACACTGATTAATAACAATATCAGTGGCTCTGTTCCATACGTACAGAAATTACTTACAAAATGATTATTGAAATCTAAAGTTTTTGTCAAAATTTCTCCAAGTGCAACAGACCAAGGGGTTTTCAACATAGCATTTCTAAACATATGTTTTCTTTAGGAAGCAAAAATGATTTCTATTTGCACACTATACCTGAATTATTTCAGAAAAAAAATAACCAGGGTCAATATTATTATCACCCTGAAAAAAATGACATTTTTATTGAACTGTGCAAAGATGTGCTTTAACTTTGTAATGCTCAAAGTTTGTAACATCAAGTTAAAACTGAGGGTTATCTTCTATTTTACACACGGTATAAAAACTTCAGCAGGGTTTGAGTTGTTGATGCTCACAAAGCAGGAGATGGATTTACAAAAGATATCGCAGCGTTTCCAAGTGTCAAGAACTGGAGTGAGAAGCATCATCAAGAAATTCAAAGAGAGCCACACAGTACAGAACAAGCCTGGCAGAGGCAGGAAGTGAAAGATTAACAAAGACTCTGGAAGGAAATCTAGTGAGAGATGTGTCTAAAGACCCCAGAACAACTGCCAAGACATTAGTGAATGACTCGGCCAAGTCGGGAATCGTAGTCTTAAGGAAGACAACAACTAGAGCCCTTCACAGGAATAGACTACAAGGCTGCAGATCGAGTGAAACTACCAAGGCGTACTGAAGTATGCTAAGAACAACCTGCACAAAGATCACACACACACACACACACATCCTTTCGTCAGATGAGGTGAAACTAGAGCTCTTTGGCTACAGAGACACTGCTCATGCTGGGAGAAAGAATGGAGAGGAGCACAACCTAAAGAACACCATCAGTGAAACACGGGGGGATGTATTATGCTGTGGGGATGCTTCAGTGTGTCGGAAACTGTGACTCTCCTCAAGGTGGAAGGAATCATGAAGAAAGAAGGATGTGGGAAGATTTTGAAAGAAAACCTCAAGCAGTCAGCAGCAAAACTGGGTTTGGGTCTGGGTCAGCGCTTTGTCTTCCAACGTGAAAACGACCCAAACGCGCATCGCTCCTGGTGAAGAACGTTAAAGTGTGAATGTTACTGACTGGCCTGCACAAAGACCAGCGTCCATGCCAGAAGACCATCAAACCTGAAGGAGCATTGACAGATTTGCCAAATGTTGACTGCAGGCTGTTTAAAAGAAAATAAGGAAAAGGAAAAAAAGAAATACAATTAACTATTAGCATTGGGGGGCGGGGCTAGTAATTTGGACCCTGGTAGTTTTTGGATTTTGTGAAATAATTTAGTTTCTGTGTGCCAAGTAAAATCGTGTAAACATCCAAAATAAAACTAGGATGTTTGGAAAAGCTGTGTTTAAAAATTCCATGCTCTGTTTAACAGCATTTGGGAAATATTTTTTAAAAATTAGGGCTGATGTGAAAAGAGCTCGTTAACTGGTTTTGAATGGAGTAGGAACCTAGAAGTCTGTGGGGATGCTCACTGCACTGCAGATGGACTGAAAATTGAAGACTGTCACCCTTTTTGCATTTTCTGATATACCATACCTGAGAAATACTAAAGGAAAATAAACCGTCTCATGAAGCTCTCGTACAGTAAATCCACAACGTTAAACTAAACTTCAGTGGTTTTTAGTCAGCAGTAATCTATTGCATGTGTTTTTTTTCCCTCTTTTTACTTTCCATTTTAATTTTGCAAAAATAAATAATCATATTCCCCCGCCCTCCCTCCATCCCCCTGAAATGTTAAAGCAATATATATTTTTAAAGCCAGCTTAATTTTAGCTGACAAAAATGTGGACGTGGCAAATTTGGGGAATCATCTCTTTTTTTTTTCAGAAATGTGTGTCATATGTTTTGGACGACAAGAAGACCAGAACCTTACGGAGGACATTTCTCTGAACCGATACGCCACCACAGAAAGATCGCACCTCGGGTCTGTTGCACGTTAACGGCTCCAGTCTGCAGCCACTATAAAACAGACTCCATGTTGTCACACGTCTCACGGTCCTCCAGGTTGTATATGAACTTTGTCCTGTTGGTTGGGTTCTGGGTGATCTCCTTTCCTAAATTGTCCAGAGTCACATTGGAGGCAAAGAGTTCAGTGGGTGTGAGGTATCCCTCGTTGTTCTTGATGTACTTCCTGTAGTTCTTTCTCAGACACTGCCACGTGGTCGCGTACAGGACGAAGGCTGACGACTTGAGAACGATGGCGATGCTGACGTACAGATGCCTGTAGGCCACGTTGTCGTACAGCATGCAGGCTCCCTTCTCGCCACAGACAGAACTCCAGAACAGACAGGTGGAGTCGATGCCCATGCCGAAGATCAGAGGGGGAGGGATGAAGCCTGGGGCAGGTGGGGATTGCAGAGAGACAGCAGGTCACAAGGTCAAGAAGAACACCAGTTTGAGTTCATGTTCCTAATGTATCCAGGCAGACAGACTGATGAAGTTCACTTCAAGCAAGGTGAAAAATTGCCCTGACGTTTAAGTCACAGAGTACAACTACAGAACAGCAGCTGTAGCACAAACACAACACAGAGGGCCTTCTGCAGAGTGTGCACCAAGAGAAGCAAAGTGTTTCTTACCTATGAGTCTCAGGAGCAGGAACAGCACACCGAGGGCGTATGATTTAAGCTCTGGACTGACAGTTCTGAAAATTGAGAAAATACTTTATCCCTTTGTGTACTGTGGGAAAATAGTGTTCTTAATCAATCAACTTATAAATGATGTTATTATGAACATCCTAAGGCCACAAGTGTCTAAGCAAGAACTTTAAGTAGAACAAATAATATCCCACGATGATGTCATTATATATGAGATGATACACCCTCGTGTTTTGGCATTTGTCTGCATCATACCTGATTAGGATGATGACAGAAGGTGTCTGGGCCATAGCTCCAATCATGCTGCATACACATATAACACACAGGAAGGTGAGAAAGGCCTGTTGGCAGCCTGGACTGGGACACTTTCCTGGTAAAGCCACTGCTTCTTCACTGTTGCTGGATATACACGCACAGTTGGTCAAGTTCTGACACACAGAAAGGAAATGAGATGTGATAAGAATGTAATCGTGATTGTGGAGATCCAAAGTAAAACTCATTTAATCTGAGCCCTTCAGGTCTGGGGTAGCAATGACAGTCATCATCAGTGCCCGAACTCACTGGTTTGGTGCAGCCAGCGAAGCAGGCTGAGAGGTAGGTGACTCCATTGGAGCCACAGACGGGGCTCACCGACGCTGTGTAACAGTTACAGTTACTAATGCATGCTGACTCAGGCTGCTGCCATGACTGCAACGTCCTACGGAGGAGGTCAAAGGTCATGTTAGGGATTATGCTGCATATGTACAATGAACAGAAGCAATTTGAAAATCTAAATTAATATTTCTGGAGGACTTATTTATTCTGAGATTTGTTTCATTTTGTTCCTGCATGGACCTTTAGCCCTGTGGGAAAAATAACAGTAACTGTACTTGACTTAAAGTTCCTGGAAAGACTCGGCGTTCACATCAGTAATTCATCACTCTTACTCATTGCTGTAGGCCACTGTGACCCCAGCGACAGGCCCGGTGTCACAGCCCAAGAAGAGGAAAGAGACGTAGCAGGCAGTGGACACCAGGTTGACCAGCATGGCCATGCGGACGGCACCCAGAGCTGACAGGTTCAGCTTCTTAACCAGGAGCCCCCCCAGGAAGATTCCCAGACATGCACAGGGGATGGCGGTCATACCTGGGGAGGGAAAAATGAGTAAAACCCAACTATAGAACAACATTCCTCTAGAAAGATTAGCGTGAGCAGTGCTGTTAGATGAGAACATGAATACACTCACTCACACATACTATATTTAGATAAAGTTTTAATGTAGTTCTTATGCTTTCTATTTTTACTCCACTGTATTTTAGATGTAAATAGTTCATTTTGTACATCATTTATTGTAAATCTTTAGTCATTATTTTCCATTTTTCAAAATAAAAATCTACCAAGATATTACACCATGTTATCATCTTCACCTGCAACACTGATGTAAACATTAATGAATAAAAAAAAAAAATCCAATAATAAATCATACGTTCTGAAACTGGACAATCTGCAGTATCTGAGTATTCTGGTAAAATTAGTCATTGCTGGTTTGATTTAATTTGATTTAAAGAGGTATTAACGAGTTCTTTAAAAGTCTCACATTTACCCTGCTCATCAATGCTGGCAAGTTTTTCTGACATCAGCGTGTCGCAAAACAATAATGTCAAAGTCTTGGCAGCGGAGCTTTACAAGCCTTTTTTCGCTCTCTCTGTTCTGCAGTGTGTCCTCGCTCAGTGATAATTAAGCAGTTGTGTTGATGCTAAAAAACCTCTTGGGCCTACTCTTTCTCCCACACAAGAAGTTGCAAAGGAATCAATAAGAAATGTGAGCTGTAAGCAGAACAGATAATGGCTTTGGTATCAGTAAATTTTTATCAATATCCAACCCTACCGCCCACCTAGCAGCTGATTAGCTGAGGATGTTGTAAGGTTGAACTGCTGCTCCAGGTATTTGCCCAGAAAGGCAGCAAAGCCAGCAACCACAGCAATCTCCATACAGGCTGCCAGGGTGATACAGCTGAACACCGGATTGGAGAGAAGGTGCCTGGTGACCCGGGGGATCACTGGGTGAAAGCAGAAGAAAGAAACGATGAAAGAAAAGAGCCAAAAGAGCCAAAGCGTGTGTCCGAATTTAAATATTTCATAAATTAAATCTCTCTTGTCACTTATCGCGCCCCCTCCTCTCTTCTCTTGACCTCCTCACCTCTCAGGTGCTCACAGACTGAGAGTCCGCTGTTTATATCAAAGCCATGAATGGCTCCATTGGGTTTAGAGCCCTGGTACTCCAGGGTCAGGGAAGCAGGCAGCATGGCCTGCTCACTCTCCCCTCCACTGTCCATGTCCTGCGCATCCAGCGCCTGGGGGAAACCGAACATGAAGAGGGCTGACAGGAAGAGTAAGGCACCACACAAGAGGAAGCCGCCCCACCACGCCCCGATCCAGCGAGGGTCATCTGGGGTGATGTCCAGCTTACCTTCAATGGAGGGTAAGAAAATTCACAGCAGCCATTAATAGAGGCTAACAGCTGTACTAGTAGAGATCATGACAAAATTCTCTGTATCAGTGGAGTATAATTTTGTAATATTTGTAACCGTTTCCAACTTACTGGTATCAATGAAAACAGCATCAACATAAACTTTGGTACAGACAGAACCTAAGATGAAGCCACAGGCTGGGCCAAACACTAATGTCGAAAATAAGATACCTGAAAGACAAAACAAAGGGACAGAAGAACAACATGTGCGTCAGGAAAAAACCACCAGCAATGTTTCAGTGTTTGTATCATAAAATGACCCAAGCAAAGAAGACAAATGCATTTCCCCTCATCGCTCAGCAGAGGGCACCCTTGTATCATCACTGCAAGATGTTTATTACCAGCTCCTTCCATTAAAATATAATGCTTCCTCTTATAGAGTACATTTGTTAAATCCACTTTATGATTAGGAATCAAATGCATGTTATTTAAGCATGAAATCCATGCCAGATTCATTCACCATCACTGTAATGTGCAGCCCATAGGTTGCACAGTGTAATTGATCCAAGACTAGATTATCCAGCAGCATCATAAATAATCAAACAGGAAATGGGTTCTTACTGGAAGAGCAGCGGGGAGTGACTGATGCACTTTCTGAATGCAAAAAGCTGCCCCTCTTTTGGCACAGAGGCTGAGAGATTTCTATAAAGCATCACGCTGTGCAGGACTCTGTATGTGTGTGTGTTTGTGTGTGTTACTTAATCTGTTATCCATGCTGGTGTTAAGTGGAACAATAGGAGTGAGTTCCAGTAGCCCGACTGCTAATAATGGATCCCAAAGCAGAGGAAGCGCTGCTCCCTCCTGACAGGATGAGAGGACCAGTCAATTTCTCTGTAGGCAATTTAATGATTACTCCTCTGGACATCACCAGTTATTGTTTGTGAGAACAGGGTAGTATCATAAACTCTTTTTTAGAGATAAAACCTCTATAATATAAGTTGGAAAAAGTAGTTAACAGAAGGATTTTTGAATTTCTGGTTGACGTTTGTAGATTGACATAAACTGCAGAAAATGACCCCAGAAATATACATTCATGTGAAACTCAGTGATTCCTGCCAGGTAAGCAATACATTCAAACACAGATACAAAATATAGTGACAATCTATGCTCATTTTCACTGTTTAAATCAAATGTTAATAATAATAAATGACATGAAAAATATTTTTAAAAAAATAACTGCTTGCCCATTTGTGTCAAAAAGACCATTTCAAATATTTGTATTTTTTTTTTAAACATAATTATTTATGAGGAGATCCAACCTCAAAGGAGTGACATGTAAATGTCTGCTATGTTCGTTTAAGCCCAACATTATGACCACTAAATGCTGAAGTGGATAACACTGATTATCGCGCCTGTTAGTGGGTGGGATATATTAGGGAACAAGTGAACATTTTGTCCTCAAAGTTGATGTGTTAGAAGCAGGAAAAATGGGGAAGAGGAAGGATTTGAATGAGAGAAGAACCAAACTGATGCCAGACGATCCGAGCATCTCCAAACTGCAGCTCTTGTGGGATGTTCCCGGTCTGCAGTGGTCAGTTTCTATCCAAGGAAGGAACAGTGGTGAACCAATGACAGGGTCATGGGGGGGCCAAGGCTCACTGATGCATGTGGGGAACGATGGTTGGTCCGTGTGGTCCGACCCAACAGACGAGCTGCTGTCGCTCAAATTGACGAAAAAATGAATGCCTGTTCTGATAGAAAGGTGTCAGAATACACAGTGCATTGTGGTTTGTTGCATGTGTTGCTGTCACCCACCAAAAGTACCAACAATGGACACATGAGCATCAGAACTGGCCAGGTGCCTGGACGTCCCTTACCTGGGAAACACCTGGCACCAAGATGCACTGTGAAGAAGGCAAGCTGGCGGCCAGGCAGTGTGATGCTCTGGGCAATGCTCTGCTTGGGTCCTGCTGCCCATGTGGATGTTTACTTTGACCTTCCTAAGCATTGTTGCAGACCATGTACACCCTTTCATGGACACAGTATTCCCTGATGGCTGCGGCCTCTTCAGCGGGATAATGCGCCCTGCCGCAAAGCAAAAATGGATCAGGAATGGTTTGAGGAGCATTCCCCCGATCTCAATCCAATCAAATGTTATGCTTGATTGGTGCAAGTGAGGTGATCAAGGAGATCTGGGGTTAGAGCAGGGCCAGCTTAAACAACCAACCATTGAACAACCTCCGATATCCTCCTCTGCCTTCCACTGGGTTCAAATCACAGACACACAATGGGCGATTAATCTATAATGTATGTGACGCGGGGAGGCTGGCAAACACACACACAAACATGGCAGCGAGCCAGCAGAAAATACTGGACCTCTGCCAATCTGATCTACAGTACACCAACGCTCAATACTCCAAAAACTAGTGTGCATACAACAACCCGCTTCAGCGTTTCCTGTTACGTGAGAGCCGGGGTGGGCCGTCAAAGTGAACGAGCTGTGACAACAGCAGCAATAAGCATGATGACAGAGATGCGCAGCAAAGGTTTGTTATGCCGTGAGAAAGGTTGGAAAGCTTATAATCTTCCAGCAGCAGCTGCTGGACACCCATCAGGAGACACATTCAGGACCGATGCCAGTCTGCTGTCTGAACTCAACAGTTGGCGCTTCAGAGGCCACTTCCATGGAGACACGACTGAAAAATTTGACTCATATCTGACAGCAAGTGGGCTCACTTCCACAGAAACACTAAAAAGTGTTGATGTAAAATTATTTTGGGGGATTTTATATTTATTGTAAATACATGCAAATACATTTTTGTACTTGGAGACCAGGAGAGCAGCTTTGCACAATTCATGTTTCAAAATAATCCTTATTAATCTCTTACCTTGCCTTGGTGCAGCCCGTCAGTTCACCCTATATTTAAACAAACAAGTTTATCTTCTTTCACTGTCCCTGCAGATTTTTTCAAGTAAAAATTAAAAATCAAACAAAAACCTTGAATTTTGCTTATAATTTAGGTTTCTGCAATATGTGAGCTACAAGAAGAACAGCAACTGCTGGACTTCTGTTCCTCTGCAGAGCGAGAATGTGCACACATTTGAACTATGATCTTAAACATAATTATTTTTCTGACAAGCACAGGATTGGTTTAAGTTCTGATTGCTCATTAGAGGTATAAAGTTAATCTTTCAGGACTTATTGACTTTGCAGTAACTGTAGAGGGATGGAGAATGCTCTTAGTGTCTGTACCTGCAAACATTAAATCACTGATAGCTATGAAACATAAAAGTAAAGCTGTTGGAGAGCAATCATCCTGAGAATATATATTTCATAGTCTCTCCATATATTACAGTCGAAATACCAAAACTAGAAAATTTGTAAGGCATTGCTTTCTAACTATAGGCTGCACAAATAATAAACACAGCCTGAAACTACAATATCTCATTCCCATCTAACTTACACTGGCCTACAGTGTCCTTCAGGGACAACCTTAATGTACGTCCTCTGTTCTGAAGTATTACTGTTGCCTCCTTCTTGACACCACCTGCTGTGTTTCTTTGTAAGACGAGCTCAGGTGAAGCTAAAGGTTAAAAAAAAAACCTGCTGAGCAACATCAACATAATGTTGATTTATTATCTACAATAATGCACTGATTTCTTTCACACACAGCTGTAACTTTGTGTCACATAAATGAGGACGTCCATTCTGGCAGGTCGAGACACTCCACTTAAGCCAAGCTTGCAGAGGATGTGACAGTAACGGCTTTACTGTACAGCATGAAGACTCAGTAAAAAGTAACATTTATAATTTCTCATAAGCCTGTAATATGGCGTGACTGAACACGGGTTTGTACTTACAATATTAGTATACTGTATACAGATGCCAAATAATGTTCCCAGTTTTTCTTTACGTTCTTTAAAATGAAACCATCCAGTATGACAGACAAATATCAGATACAATATCAGCAGCCTTAAAAATGTCAGAATTAACACGTCTTAGACACAGAGCAGGTTTTCACCAGACGCTCAAATCCAGGTCTGCATATTTCTGTTTCATACACAACATATTTTTGCATATCAATCACTTTTATTTTCCATATTTTATTTGCATAAGTTAATCATTGATCAGCTGAATTTTTAAAAATATTACAGTCAACTGGGGTGAGATTGAACAAATAAGCACTCAACATGCCACCAAGTGTAAATGTAACTAACGTGTACATTTGTCTTTTTCAAAGAGTTTGCAGCCGAGTTAATCACTTGTTGCTGTTCATACTTTGAAATCATGCTGAGTTATAAGTGAGTTATAACTATAGTCAAGAAGCTACAGGTCAACCTATTCTGTGGCTGCCCTGAGGAACGACGTGAGAAGCTATAAAACTTCACGCAAATTGAGTCACACTTTTGTTTGTTTCATAGGAAACAAGCAGGTAAATTTCCTGTACAAGTCCATGTTGATGTTTTGCAGCCGGGGGGTTGCCGGTTCGAGCCCCTGTCCCTGCGCTGCGTTGTGTCCTTGGGCAAGACACTTAAACCACATTGCCTAATGGTAGCGCCGGTCTCTGGCTGCATGACCGCAGATGCTCGTCTCTGGATGAGTGATCTGGAACCATCATTTCGTTGTGTGCCTTGTGACAATGAGTTGAATCTAACATCTAATTTGTGTTTCCAGCCAAACCAACAATGAACAAAAGGGGGGTTGCTTACTTTTGAGACTGTGAGAAGTACTGCGATTAGATTACATAGATTCTGCTCATAATCTCCTTGCATGTGGTGTGCCAATAAAGGTTTAACTGAGTTAAATGGTTTTATTGTAATACCAGTTTTTTTTAATTAAAAAAGTGATCAGTCTCTCCTCATAAGCACAACACATACAGCAACGACTCAGCCCAAAAATACACAACTACTTTTTTATATATGTATACTGTATTATTTATATGTATACTGTATACTGAAGTGTATACACTCACTGGCCACTTTATTAGGCACAACTGTTCAGCTGCTTGTGAAAGCAAATGCCTAATCAGCCAATCACATGGCAGCAACTTAGAGATGCAGACACGGTCGAGACAGCAGCAGGATAACACACCCGGTCACAAATCTCAGCTCAAACTGCTTTCTTGAGTTCATTGTACTCAAATAGCCTCCACAGTCACCAGATCTTAATCCAGCAGAGCACCTTTGGGATGTGGTGGAACAGGAGATCTGCATTATCAGCTGACAAATCTGCAGCAACTGCTGGTGCTATTGTGTCAGTGCCGCCCGAAATGGAATGGAGTGTTTCCATCACCTTGTTGAGTGAAGTACGAAGGCACTTCTGAAGACAAAAAAGGTCCAACCCAATACTAGTAAAGTGTACCCAATGAAGTGGTTGGTAAGTGTGTGTTTAGTCTAAAATACTGCCTATGACATATCTGTAACTATGTAACTACATAACATGCAGTATGATTCCCAAAACCCTGCTTTGAGCTTAGGTTTTCCAGAGAGGGAATAAAGCAATATGACAAGATATGGCACATACAGCCCTGATTACAATATACCAGGGCTTCAAATTTTACTAATCACTCAGTAGGTGATAAATTTAAACCATGCATGTAGTGGAAAGCAGCTTGCAGCCTTAACTCACAAAGCAGCACTAAGCTGATTTAAATATAGAGCTATAGCCTTCTTTTTGGATTTTAATATAAATAAACATAAATTTGACCCTTGTGCAAAAAACTACAAAGAAAAAAATGACACATGATAAAACTTATACTCACGGTAAATCAAGCCCCACATTGTGCCTTTTTTTTGCCTACTAGTAATGATTGCAGCAGATGCAAGGTCATACTGTTAGACAAGGCTCTTCTACCTGGTCACACTGCCAGCATATGAATAATTTCACACTCAGGCTCACATTATGGCACAGTTCAATCGCTGGCACTTTGTCTCTTGGCCAAGGTGCTCTTAAAAGGTCTGAGTGGACAGCGTGTGCTGAGTCAGCGTCCATTCCCTTCCTCTGCTGTCCTACAGTGGAGGAGTAATAACTCCAGTGGAATAAAAACATTTTTGCTGCAGTGGACTCTAAACTTGCAGCCTCACACTGCTTCATTACACGCATTAAAGCGATGAATAGAGGCTAAGATAAAAGAAGCTGGCCCTGCAGCTATGGAGCTGGACTCCGAGCTCCTCCTAGGCTGCTCTTTTACTGTACTTTCATTTATTGTAGGTTACTGTGCTCTAAAGCCCTGTGCTGTAATTTGTTGTATTTTTGTCATCAATACAACAAATACAGTCCTCTGTTACAGGCTTGAAATAATCTTGATGTCCAACTTACTCTGAGTTTTTGTACTTTCACTTGATAATAAGGAAGTCTAATCAAGATGTGTTGCTTTGCCTGAATATTTGCCGTCTTCTCTTGACCCCACGTTACAAAAATACTGGCAACCACCCCCCAGTCTCCTGGTAGTAAAAATTCAGAGACTTACACAGAAATCAAATGGAAACATCAAATAATTATAAATACTGACTATTCCTTAAGTATAATTACATTATTACCAGCATTATCATGTCACTTTAAATGACCAAGCAGGGATTTCTTTGTTACTGTTTCTTTCATATCTTTTTCCAGGTGTTCAATATTTTAACTATACTGCTGATTGTAACTGACATGTTTATTAATGCATTCAGGAACATAAAAATCTGTCCTTCCAACCCAGAAGAAAATGAGTAGTTATTATACTACGCCCAAAAAAAGATTCCGGTGGCCCTGCCGTGTGAGTTTCAGATCCTCAAACCTTTTTTTTTTTATTGGCAAAACAAAAGTAACCTTCACACTCACTTAAAAACCCAGATTATAAATGTTGCAGCAGCCACAAATGCAGGGTCACTCCTGACAGGACAAAATGGAAACTGCATCATAGCAGCTAAGACGAACAGGCGCATGTCTCAATACATGAGCAGGGCCCAGAAAGGAATTGGCAGAGATTCCAGAGGAGCAAAACACCAGCTACTGGTAGACAGAGCAGTCACTCGAGACTGTGAGACCAGACTGACCAACCTGTGCACCGCCTGGATTGACTACAAGAAAGCCTATGACTCGATGCTGCACACGTGGATCCTGGAATGCCTAGAACTGTACAAGCTCAACAGGACCCTAAGATCCTTCATCAGGAATTCAATGGGAATGTGGAGAACAACACTAGAGGCCAAGTTCAAGCCAATTGCACAAGTCACCATCAAGTGTGGGATTTACCAAGGAGATGTCCCCACTAATGCATAGGCCTGAACCCCCTCAGCCAGATCATTAATAAGAATGGCTACAGTCACTGACTACAGAACGGAGCAAACATCAGACACCCCCTGTACATGGATGACACCAAGCTGTATGCCAGGATTCACAGAAATAATATTGGAATGTCATTCAGACTGGACCTCTGACCTTTACCTCAAAGTACAGATCACTGATATTTGAACTCAGATGCACCTATTGTATCAATTTGAATATCCTTCATTGCCTCGCTCTCAAGTTATCGTGTTCACAAAGAATAGAATAGAATAGAATAGAATGCCTTCATTTGTCATTATACAGAATGTACAATGAGATTGGAGGGCCACTCCTGTCCAGTGCCCCAAAGTTGGCTGTCCATGCCACCCGATGCCCATCTGTCCACACACACACACACACACACACACACACACACACACACACACACACACACACACACACACACACACACACACACAGGCTGACGATTAATCACGCTAACTACACACTTGTAATAAGTGGGCTCAGAGCTTACCAATCAACAATCAAATCTGTGGTCTCAAACTGGTAGTTCATAAAACGATGAAATCAGGGTGGCTACGACCACCTTTTACACACAGTCTGTGAGTTAAGTGCCTGATAATACTGGCTCACTTGCACTACAGCTGGGACTGAAGGGAATATTGTTTTAAAACAATTGAGTCATAATCCCCAATACTGCACAAAGTAACACTCTGACCTAAACGTACTGGATAAAGTACCGGATTATCAAAGCTATTATTTATCCTGAGGCCAAGATGAATAAGGGCTCCACATCCAAAGTTTGTTAAGACAGTTGACTCAAAACCACAAACAGGACCCTGCATAAGCAGAACTATTTAAAGAACACCCATATACTGTATTGTGTTAAGATGTAAAGCACTCCAGGGTTTGATGGTACATTATTGTTAAAATTGCACACAGCATGCAGGCTTCTGCTTTACTGTAAGACCCTCTGTGGTGGATACAATAGGTAGAATGGTTAGCTGCCTTCACATGGGGTAGCTGTCAAGCAGCTGGCAGCAATCAATTAAATAATTACAATTTGGCTTGGACTTACAGGAAGCCATTTTCTCCTCATTTCAGCAATCTTTCACTGCATTTGAGCCACACATCAAGACTGAAGTGAATATATTATGCTTTTCCTTATTTTTGGTCAATTATATATATATATATATATATATATATATATATATATATATATATATATATATATATATATATATATATATATATATATATATATATATATATATATATATATTAGGGGTGGGACTCGATTAAAAAAATTAATCGAATTAATTACAAGCTTTGTAATTAATTAATCGAAATTAATCGCATTTTAATCGCATTTCAATATTTGACATGAGAAATATTAATTTAAGTTTAGTTGATGAATGAATCAATATACATAAGCTTAAACTTTAAAATCTTGTTTATTTTCCCACCAGTCTACTACACAGACCAATGAAGGGTGGAAGTGCTCCTGTGATAAGCAAACTCCTGAAATTAAAGTTAAGCATCATAACTGGATAGTTTTATTCTACATTAATGTCTCACTTGTTATAGTTGGAAATTAATCATTTACTCAGCTGTATTCCTTGATGTTGAAATGTGTTATGCTTGTTTTAACAGCTTATTTTGAATTAAAGATTTAAAATTAAACCACAAAAAGGAGAAAAAGTTCATTCTCCGTTTAACAGCTGCTTTAAACAGCTGTGCTTCACACTCACGGTTGCTAGGCGACATGAGCTACGCAGAGGTGACGGCAGCTGATATGAAGGCTAGCCGCTCACTTCCGGCCTTTGTGGTGTTCGTGGGCTGCGAAAGACGTGGGCCGGGTCCTTCGCAGGATGCGGCCCCTAATTTGGACATTGTGCGTCGATATAATCTGTATGCCGGGAACTCGTGCACTGAGAAACGTTCCACGGTGCAAAGTGCGATTAAAATGCGTTAAAATTTTTAACGCGTTAATTTCCCCATAATTAATTAATCGAAATTAACGCGTTAAAGTCCCAGCCCTAATATATATATATATATATATATATATATATATATATATATATATATATATATATATATATATATATATACACACACAAACACACACAGTTACAATGGTGGATACCCATTTTAAAAATGGCCAGAGTTTGAAATAATATAAAAAGGATCCTTGTGAGACAAAAGCTCAGGGTTCAGACTGTTTCAGATCGCTCTTGTCTCTGCTCTTCTTCTGCTCACGGCTCAGTATGATGTCAGTGATAAGGGATAAATTTAATAAGGCCATCTTAGATACACAGCTCTGTCCCACCTGCTGTTCAAGCCCTCTGATCAGAAGAAGGCTGGCTTAAAGGATGAGGGAAGGGAGCAACAATGCTGCACCAAGGCCCAGTATAAGATAAATGAGGATTATTTTGAACTGTCAATCATGCAAAGTTCCTCTAATAATGTCCAAGACTTTAATGTGAGTTTATAGGTACAGCATTCACACAAGCATGCAAAATATTGTGCATTTACAACAGCTGCAGTGGGCTGTAAGCTCACCAGTATGTCTGTATGATAATTAATGGCTCCACTACATGAAGTGTTACTAGGGATGATGGTGCACTGAGAGCAGCGCCAGCAGAAAAGGCCAAATATTTACAGCCAAATCAATTTTAACATCTACTGGATGGAAACAGATATTCGTGGGTACCACAGGATGAATCCTAATCGCTTTAATAAAAAAAAAAAAAACTGCCATGAGATCAGCATTTCATTTGTTTCATGCTTACTCAGATTTTTCCCACTAACCATGTTTGTTCTTTTTTACTTTAGTGCTAACAATGTAATCTATGACGGCAACAACTCCAAGCATACATTGTACTAATGCTGACATGCTGGCTTTGGCACTTAGTTCAAAGCAGTGCTGGTGCCAAAGTGGTGCCTCACAGAAACATATTTCATCACACGGATCCCACTCTGCTACTGCAGGTCATCACAGCTGCATTACTGCAGTTTTACCCCCCCTTACTGCCAGGAAGCACAATGATCTGGTCTGATGGCCGTCTAACTGAACAGTTAGCAACAGTGTCTGTTTCTTTTTAGCAGCCTGCTGCCTGATCTGTTGCTCACAATGATTAGGATTGACACACACACACAGAGGAACAAAACAGAGTGAAGTACAAGACACACACACACACACACACACACACACACACACACACACACACACACACACACACACACACACACACACACACACACACACACACACACACACACACGTGCGCGCGTGCAAGAGCAAGGCCACATAACATTTGAGAAAGAACAGGCAGGCACACGGAGACAGAGCAGATCTATGCTATGACAACTGTTTAATGTTTCCTGGATTACTCTTGAGTATTCTTTTGCGTGTCCTTCATTCAGGCAGTATTGATCCATGTGGAGTGAAGATGTGGCCACAAAAGAGCAGCCTTTCCTTCAATCCTCTGCTTTGTTAGCAAGCCTGTGAAGAGCTGCCGCTTTAATATTTAATCATTTGGTTAGATGTTTGCTAAACTACACCTAACCGCTTCTCTGTCGCGCTGCATTATTCAGGAGGTTTTCTTACAGCCTAAATGTGCCTTCACACATCAGGCTTGTCAAACAACACCACCGCCCTGAAAGTAGAAAAAAAAGGAAATACAAAGAAGCACAGAACACATACGTACTGTATAAATACCAACAACACAACAGCAGTCACATTGTAGGAGGTAACCATGGCAATCAACATGCCTGGATTGTCAAAAAAAATGGAGAGCAGAGAGGGGGTGGTGGAGAGAAAAGACTAATGTAAGAGTACTATCTGTAAGTGTCAAAGGAAGAAGCTTGGGGGATGTTATGAAAGAGAAAAGGCTGCAGTAGATTTAGCCGGGACACATAAAAGTGGACTTCATACCAAATCAGATTCAACTGAAGTCCACAGTGCAATGTATTAGAGCTGACCCATTCAGGAGACCACTGATGGCACCAAAATTCAGTGGTGCATTTCTAATATTATTTTCTGATTTCCCTTTTAACAGTGATGTGGTGAAGAAGCCAAGTGCCTGCATGCTGTATATGTCTAAAGCTACTTTCAGTTGCCACAGGAGGTCCTGCTGCATGTTTGCAGATTTTTCCTTTTATTATTTTTTTCCCACCAGATCCCCCTCCTGATGCAACCTCCCCAAAGGATTTGTGTCTCCTCCTGGAATCAAACCAGGGAGGTTTGGCTTGTTTGGCAAAGGTGTAAACCATCACACAATGAATTCACTCGTCTAGTTTATGGTCCAACTTTTAAAATGTGTGAAGATGACACTGAACAAGCTGAGCTCTAGATATCATAAATCAACGAGTTTGGCATGAGCTCTGAAATCTGGGCTCACAACTGTGACCAGTATGCTAGCATCAAGTTAGCAGCCTTGTTAAATGTGATGTTATTTTCTTCTAATTTTCATGATAATTCTCGCAGAAACTTCAAAGCTGCAAAAATCATATTTGGGACGACCCTGCATTATGTGTATTTTCTGAAATAACCCTTCAGCTTGTTGATATTTTTTGGCCAATTAGACATGATTGTGGATTGCAACAAATGGTGATATTCAAAGCCAATAAGAGGATGATTATGAATGACTTTAGTACCCTCCTGACATTTTTTCCAGCCCCACCCTGAGGCAAACATTTGTGGTTTTGACTGAATGTTTCCTTCAGGATGAACTGCACCATCATCACATGAAATACTGGTTCATCTCCAGCCTTCATTGTCCTTTGTGCTTAGTGCTAATTAGTAAAACATTGCTAAATTAAGATGGTGTTTATTATCTATATCAGCCCTGTTAAACATCAAATGCTGATATTCATATTTGGCTAACAGTGCTAATGGTTGCTAATCAATTTAAATGCCAACGTAGAATGTGCGCTAATGCATACTTTTGTAAACCTGAAAGAAACGTAAATAAATATGGATCATGATGTCATAATGGGACCGTGTGTGGTTAGCACATCATATTTGCACTGAAAGAAAAACATCAGCTATCTGGTATGAGTAGGCCTCTAACCGAGCAGGAGGGTAACCCAAGAGGGTGGATTGTTGGGTGCAGTGCTCTCCTTCCTCTCCTCCATCGTCACCTCTCTGTGCTCCACACTGAGTGCTGCTGGCAGAGACTGTGCAGATCAAAGCAGGCACAGAACAATCTGCAGGCCTGCTCGCCCTGCAAAGAGGTCTGTGCTGAGATGGAAGCAGAAAAAAATGCATCTCGCCAAGGAGCCTGTGAGGAGGAGCAACTAGCCATAAGGAAATAAAAACCAAACAGCATGTTTATTTGACTATTATTGACTATATATTTTCTGTATATAGTGCTTATGTATATGTGTATAGTGTTTTTCTATTTTATTCTATTCTATTTTTAGTTTTCTGTACTGAGCTGCTGTAATGCGCAAATTTCCCCGTCGTGGGATCATTAAAGTTTTATCTTATCTTATCTTATCTTATCTTATTTGTCAGCACCTTTGTTTCTATTACTACAACAAACCCATCTGCTGACAGGCCTTATTGCATCATAGAGATTTAATGTGTTTGTGATTCCTGCATCAGACTGAACATCACATCCAGCTGAAAAATGTCATTTTTCAATATCAAGGTTGATAACTTATAATCAGCTGATTATAAGTTATTTTTGCATTCCAAAGTTTTTACACTGGCAGTTCTATTCTCCCAGTGTTGGTGCAAATTCTAGAAATAAATTGCGGCTAGTTTAGCACAGCTGTAATTTGCACACATTCCTCATCAAAAAATGCACCTCTCTCCCTCTTAATGTGACATCAGGAAGGAATACAGTTAGGATCAATATAGGAAAATCCTTTAAATGCCCGGATAGCCCCTGCATATGAAGCATGCCGCTCTATATAAACCAAATTTGTAGCTTTACCCACCAACCTATTTAAGGTTGACTATCCCCCAGGGGGAATTTGCATTATCGACAGCAGGCATTTTACATACATTTAGCAAAAATGCATGCAATATGCACATATATTAACACACAAGTTAACAACCCTACTGCTGCCATTGTATCAAAAGAACCACCGCAGAAAATAACAGCACAAATGTGACTTGTTTGAAAAGCCGGTATCTGGAAGAACAGCTCTATCAGGAGGCACAACCTCAGCTTTCATAGAAGCAAATTAAACTTACTACATAAAAAGATGCTCAGAGTCCAGTTGGATGACATGTGCTTTCTGCGCCTCTCTAACATGTTTATGAGAGTCTCCTGTCTCGCATTCTCTCCATCTGCCCAGACGGACCTCTGCTGCTAGCAGGTCGCACGAATGGCACATAGCTTCAGTGACTGCCTTTGAACTGTTGCCTTGGTAACTTTGGCACACAGGGTGAAATGCATGTTATTTCGACCTCTTGGTTGCTGCTGTAACTAAAACCACAGCCCTTTGCTGCTGACCTTCAAATGCTTGCTAAAGTTGGGAAAACATGCCTTCCCAAAGGGCCCCTGCAGATATGAAAGAGGGCAAGATCAGGCCTCACTCTCAGTGAGCTGCAATGAATAATGGATATTAAATTGCCAGTAATCTTCTGTTTACAAAACATTTAGCACATAACTTAATTTTGCCATCACACTCAGTGTCCAAAATAATAAGTATTTTATTAAGAAAAAAAGATATTCTTCATCAATTTTTGCATAACGCTGAATGCATACTTTGCAACACTGCAATGTACACTTGCTGAGCATTTAATTAATAAAATCAACTGTACACCCAATGCATTCTGTGTCTCAGAAGCTACTGGCATCACAGAGTTATGCACAAGGTGTCCTTTGGTGATGGTGCCTTGGAGCCGTAGTGATTTTGGATGCCGAGAGATAAATGCCTCGTTGTAAAGAGCTACAAAGTCCACATTAGTTGAACAGAAAAGTAACAACAGATCAAGTCCAAGCAGCAGCCCCCGGAGCCGAGAAATTAAGCCAACGCATGAGGTGCCAAAATCTGCAGTTCTTCTAATGGACACTTGAGGCTGGCTCCAACAACGAGCCAGTCCCCACAGACTCCCATGTCAAAATGCATAAATCAACAGTATTAAAAAGTATGGTTACAGTGTAGTACATGAAAATCGTATTGGGCTGGCATTAATTTTTTGTAACTCATCCATTTGGATACCTAAGTTAGGGCCCTGTCTGCTTTGATTGACAACTGTCCTGACACAGGCAGCTCACCTCTGCAAAGTGGAGTCACTGAAGAAGACCTCACCACTGTGTTTGTGCTGGTGGGGTTTTTTTTTCTTGTTCTTTTTTTTGCATGGGGGTGGGGTGCTTTTTTTATGGAACTATCTGACAAATAATATGACTTACTGCGTGGTACAGCCAATCCAAGAAGGATGTGCATCTTTTATCTCGTCTATGATTAAGTTATATGTTTGTCAGCCAAGAAGTGGTTGTATTCAAATATGCCAGTTCATGTTCACATCAAATATCAGAAAATTGGTCTGAAAAACAAAAAACAACAAGCAAGACGGAGCTCTGTGGATGAAAACGCTGTGAGAGGTCTGAGGACAATGAGCAGACTTCTTGGAGCTGACAGTGTTTCAAACCACAGTGATCAGAGCACCAGTGAACACAGCTCTTCACTAACACTGATCAGCCGGAGAATCCTCAGTTAAATCCTTCATGTGCCGAGTATAAAATACAGCTATTAAAAAGAATGCACACTTGACAATCATCTTCCATGTTTTACCTCTGCGGTGACTCACCTATATACAGTGAGGAGTCCTTTCTGTGGACATGGTCATCAATGTAGGACACTCCCAGAGGCTGAACAGGTGTGGCCCCAATGCCCAGCAGGACCTGGGCTCCGATGAGCAGAAGGTACATCATGTTGGTGTTGGCTCGGTTGCCACATTTAAACCCAGAGTCTCTGTTCTCTGACCTGGAGATGTTGGAGCAGACATCCCTGCCATCCTCAGCATGCCACGAGTCACCGGCCTCGTACTCATACTGATGAGTCAGGAACTCTGGCAGGGCTGACAGCAAGGCCCCCAGTGCCATGACAATCCCACCGCAGCCAATCAGGCGTGGACGGTGAGCCTTGGCGCCAAAGTAGCTGACAAAGAGGATGAGGGCCAGGTTGCCGATTTCAAAGCTGCTGGCGATGACACCCACATCTGCACTCTGGAGGTTGAACCGTCTCTCCAGAGTGGTTAGAACACTTACCTGGCAGAGAAAGAGAGAAAGGGACAGAGATGAAGGACAAGTGTTACAACTTGCAGCCGATGACATCACAGTTTAAGGTGAGTTTATACACTTGATTTCCATTTCTGTGTATCTGAATAAATTGCTACAACTGAAGTTATTGAAGTATGAAGTTTATATATTTTCCATTCCACTTTAAGTGTTGATTTACAATAATAAGAGTATTTAGCTTCAGGTGTTAGCAGGCTGGAAAAACAGCCATCTGTCCCTCCCGTAGAGCTTATTTGAACCTGTTGATAACACAGAAGCTGCTACTCTACAGAGTGGGCAGCTGCCCGCCTATCCCCATCCTCCTATCAGATACGCCTAAAAAAGTCCCCGAGGCTAGCCTGATACCAAACTCAGCGAAGGGAATATGTGCATGTGTGTGGCTTTAGGCAAGAAACTTCATGTAGCTGCTCTAATTAAATGGACACAAACACATACCAGCTGTGTTCAGGGTGTGTAAGTGATAAAGTGGCTCCTTGCATCATGTACTGGATCACCTACAAGACTGAAGGCAAACAGCTAGCTAGAAGTTATTTTAGTCAAAAGCAAAGAAAAAGCCCAGAATCACACTCATTCCACGGCAGTGAACTCAGGTGAATTATGTGTGACAGCGTTTCATCCTATGCTGTACTGTTTATCCTGTCACACTGAGCTCCATTGCAGCTTTTTTATTATCAAGAAGAGCTCCAACTAATGATTATGACTGATCAACTGTTTTAAAATGTCTGTCACATTTTACTAAAAATCAAGATGGTGACTATTCCAAAAAAAAATCCCCAAAAGAAGTAATTTTTACAAATGACTAACAAATTAAATGATTATCTAAATAGCTGATAACTAATAGTTTTAGAAGAAAACTGATGGCCATTTGTTGTGAGTGTAGTTGGAAACTGACTTTAATGTAACTTTAACCTTCCAAAGGTTGGTAAAAACTATGGCTCATATATCTGCTGATGGATATATAACTGTGTATCATGACCTCAGCCTAGTCATGCTGTACTGATGATGTCCTTGGAGGAGAGGAAGCCAGGAAACCAAAACTCTTCCAAAACTAGTGTACAACCTCTGACTGACCTCTAAAATGTATCTGTATCAAACACTGGTGTATTACTTAAACTGTGGCACACTAACAAGACCTGCTACCATACACATCTGATTAGTTTACACTCAGCTTATAAATCTGTTCCATGACATTGCAAACTGATTTAAAAGGTGCAAGGATTTCAATGACAATATTAAGACTCAACAAGTCTGTTGTACTGAATTTAGTAGCCCACTGTGAATCAAAAAAGCAATAATAAATAGTGATAGCAAACGGTATAGGACAGGACAGATGGCGGTTCTGTGATTCTTTTATTTGCAGAGGCATTTGCTGAAGGTGCGTCTTTGGTTTGGGAAGAGGAAGTTCCACAACAGGCTTCAAGGGGGGGGGCTAAACCAAAAGGTTGGATCTAATGAGCTGTTTGAACTCACCATTTTCAAATTAACCTTGCTGTTTGGACTAATATCAAAGAAGTGCTTCTAATTATCTGCACCTTTCAGAGCACGTTTAGCAGATAGGCATACAGATCCTGTCTTCAGAGCTCATTAAAAATAACTTCCATTCCCTTCCTGTTATGCGGTTATTTGTGGCATCAGGACTGCGCTGCCACTTACCAGGAGAACTAGCTTTGATCACAAAAATAATGCTGATTATAAAACCCAGGTTCTTTTCTTTTCTTTTTTTTTTTTTTTTAAATACGGACTTACAGTAAGTGGTTGAGCCAAGACAGGCTAATGCTCAGCAGTTGTTCTAACTGCTGGGTTCAAGGCTTTGTCATTCATATCACTCCTGCGTTTGTGATCACTGATGAAATCTTTATGTTTTGGCTCATGAACACATTTTTCTCCTCTGCTCATACTAAATGAAGCTGATGGCTTGTACTGACATTCATCTGAGGACAACAGTTCAATATCAGCGCATAACTCTGATCACAGGGAATGCAGTGTGCTTAATGAGTCAAAAAAAGCTGCTGTCTCTTGTGTTGTGCAGATCACGTCATCTCCTAGGCCTATATCCTCCAGTGTCAAAGGCCTCCTGCATTATTGAGACTTATGGGTGCAGAGCGTGTAGCGGTATGGACCTCCTGACCAGTGTTTCGTAACCTGCTCTCCAACAGATCATCCATATAAGCAAATAAAATTTTCCATACAACGTGGAGTCTACTGCCGCTGTGACGCGCTTTGTGACATACAGATGGCGCATAGGCCCGATGGATAATACGCAGCAAGTCATCAGTCAGCGGCTTCTGGATGATGTGATTTTAGTAATGTGATCAAAATAATACGGTTATTACACGCAGCAGCTGAAGCAGCGCACCGTTTTTCACCGTCTGCCCGCGCCGGTCTGAAGGGCGCTGCGTTAACCCCATGTTACCTGAGAAACATGACGTTCCTTCAGACCAACACTGTGCCCCCTGAAACTCACCAGATAGGCGCCCACGGTGCCCTGTGCCAACATGAGAGCACATTCCGACACCAGGAAAATCTTAATGTTGGAAAAACACGAGGTTTTCTTCTGATTGTCATCTTGCTCCGGGTCGTCGGTGCTGCTCCGCTCTGTGCAGATCTGATTTTTAACCTGCATCCTTCGGCTCAGGCTCCGGTCAGGGTGGACGGCATGAAACTGAACGGGTCCGGTCCGGCGGAGGGCATCTGGTTATGCTGATGATGACGAGCTGCACTGCAGAAGAAGCGCGAACCTGCTGTCAATAGCCCGTCTAGGCTTGAATATACAACGAGAAACACTGCCGTCCACTCAGCAGTGCGCACAGTCCGTCAGCGACCTCTCTTCACGCCTGTCCAGTCAGTGCCCATCGGCTACATCACATTTAAATACGTGCGTTACGCTTGTATATGTGTGACGGCTTAAGCGTAGAACTACAGGACGCGCTTTCCCCACATCCGGGACTTTTGCCTACATTTACACGAAGCCGACCGGTTTTGGTTTCTCAGTCCGGTTCCGAGACGCGGCTCTCCGTCCCGCAAGAGGTGCTATGATGCTCCTCCCACCCATGGACCACAGCACAACGGGAGCGCTGTTACCTCACTGTCTCCCCCCTTCTCAGTTCTTCCCCCTCGTTTAAATATACGCATCATCCATAAGATTTACACTACAGGCTTGGTTTATTAATTTGCACACAATATTTCATCAGAAAGCTTCGAGAAAGGATCCTCATAACTACACCATGAACATTTTTTTTTTCTGTTGGTCGTTTCAGGTTGCAGGTTAATAAGGTTAATAAATACCACACGTGCTCTTTGCAACAGCAGAGCAACAATTACAGAAGCCTCGTTTCGCACCTTCAGTTTTCACCAGTTTAACAGAAGATGTTCCATTCTAAGAAGATCTTGTCTGACCGCTCAACAACTTTTGGTGAGACCCAATTAAGAGTAGCTGATATAAACGTGCCAAGTCAGAGTTTACGTCATAAGCTGCCAGTCATGTATTGATATCAGGGGCAGTTTATTTTGTTCCTTGCGAGTGATTATCATTATGTGGATGATAGCAAAGAGGGAAAAAAAACAAACAAAACAGTATAAAACATGGATGTTAGGACACAGGATGCACAGTTCACTACAGACAGATCCTCACAGCAGGAAAGTTTATTGTGGGAACACCATCCTTACTTTATGTTTGTGTTTGTTGTATTCTTGGATGGGTGCTCTGTTAACTGCAATTTCCAATGTGTGAACCTGTTCACCCACATGGCAATAAAACCTTCATTCATTACTCTTCACTCTTTTGCTCTGACCCATTACCTGCTCTTACAGTTTCTCAATCTATTTCTAAATATGTTTCTCTTTTCCACGATTCAATACATGCTAATGTCGACATGTTCAGGTTATTAGGTCAATGTAAACATTTAGCTACATAGACTGAACTTTGTTCCATGCTTTCTCGTAATACATTTACACACAATTCAGTACCATGAACAGACTTTAAGGGGCAGAGGAAGAAAAGAAAGGAAAAAAGAAAAGTACATACCTAGTTACAACTCTGCTTTGGGGTAAATTTTTGCTCCAATTCACCAGCATAACATTTGAAGTAACTGCCGTGTCCCTTGAGCCAATCCAACAGTGAGGACAGGAGTCTCTCTTTAGGGCAAATATGAGCATGGAAGTGTCTTATTAGAGAGCAAGCATAGTAGTGATGCATTATTGTAATAGCAGCTGCACCTTAGGTAATCTATCTTCATGCTTGACACACTTGTAACCTACGCTGTTGGCTCCAGATGGTTAAAAATTCAAAACTTGCCACACAAGAACTCAGTTACACATTTCAGCAAACCACTGTGCTGTACTTCTGTACATGTTCTACATGAAAACAGTCCCTGTGAAGTATCGTGCAGCTGTGCTGACAAATCAAACACTGCTGATCTACTGGGATGTTCCCACGCAACCATCTCAGGAGTTTACAGAGAACGATCTGAAATAGAAAATATCCAGAGAGTGATCCTTGTTCATGTCAGAGGCCAGAGGGCAAATGCCTGACTGCTTTGAACTTTGAGGAAGGCAACAGTAACTCAAATCACCATTGGTTACAACCAAGGTATGCAGAAGAGCATCTCTGAACACACAGAACCTTGAAGATGATGGACTACAGCAGCAGCAGAAGACCATAACTGGTGCCACTCCTGTCAGCTAAGAACAGGTAACTGAAGCTACAGTTTACATGTGCTCACTAAAACTGGACAATAGAAGACTGAAAAAAGATGCCTGGTCTGGTTCTGCCCTGACATTCAGATGGTAGGGTCAGAATTTTGAGCAAACCCAGCCTGGATCCATCCTGCCTTGTACCGGTTCAGGCTGGTGGTGGGGAAATTTTTGTGGCAGACTTTGGGCCCTGTTCTGCCAGCTGAGCTTTTTAAAAATGCCCTAGCCTACCTGAGTACTGTTGCTGTGGTATGCTGTGGTCAGAGAGGGATAGATGTAAAGTGTACCCATCTTGTGTCATAATATACTTGAGGAAAAGACCTTAAACATAGTAAATCTCTAGAAAAAAAATATACAGATGTACTCATCATTATAGGTAATTCTAATAACTGCCATTTATTAGTATACTGACATATTACAAGCATTGTAACAGTACACAATTTGTAACATTGGGATTTTCTTTCTGTTTAACAAATAACAGATGGACTCTAAAACGTTTTAAGGTGCAAAGCCATGCAATTTGATGCCTGTGGCCTCACGCCTTTTTTGTCTGTCAAAAGGTGGAGCAAAGAGGTCCACACAAAGATAAATGTACAGTACAATGCCCATCACTCATTCATGCCTACAGTCAACATATAGGAGGTACCAATCTTTCATTCATGCTGGTGCACATGTACAAGACCCTAGCATACAAGACGATGGTACATCTCAGACTTGTCTGTAAGAGAGATTGTGCTCTATTGAACAAGAAACTAATATCTCTTTAACAGTTGCCCATAGTTTGAAGTATTTAAATCTGACCATCATCCTCCTCTTAACCACATGTTGCCTGAAAGCTCAAGGCTCTGCCTCCTATTCTACTCTTAAGTATCCTAGGAACCTGTCTGAGAGCGAAGTGCTCTGTTGGGGTGATATGGTACTGTGAGGTCTTTGAGATAAGATGGTGCCTGATTATTCAAGACCTTGTATGTGAGGAGAAGGATTTAGATTCTATTCTAGATTTAACAGGGAGCCAATGAAGAGAAGCCAATATGGGAGAAATCTGCTCTCTCTTTCTAGTCCCTGTCAGTACTCTAGCTGCAGCATTTTGGATCAGCTGAAGGCTTTTCAGGGAGCTTTTAGGACAGCCTGATAATAATGAATTACAATAGTCCAGCCTAGAAGTAATAAATGCATGAATTAGCTTTTCAACATCAGTTAGAGAAAGGATGTTTCTAATTTTAGAAATATTGCACAAATGCAAAAAAAAGCGGTCCTACATATTTGTTTAATATGTTTGATTATTAAAATGTATCTGGTGGTCACAAAATTGTCTTACATCTCCATCCTTACCTTACCCAGCTCAGACACTGTGTGTAACATTAAATTGTTATGAGAACTGAGGGTAGCTGTTTCTTATTAAATCAAGGACCAATCATCATAAAACATGTTTTACCATAAAATTAATCTATGTCTGGATTCAGGGATATGTATGATGAGTTATTCATTGTGACATTTGTCATGCAGAAGAGATGGAAATGACAGACTGGCGGGACACAGCACCACAGAGACAGCTGTACGAGGGTCTTCCATTAGAACTATAAAATAAGAAAGGACCGAGTGCCGAGGTCGCTCACCACTCACTCCTCAGCTTTTGGCTCACAATATTCCTTGGACATTTCAGATGCTCTATCAGGACCAATTCAATAGCATCTGAAGGAACAATCTATCAGGTGAACTGTGGACTCAGCAGGGAGAGCATCCATTTCTCATGGAGTCACTCAGAGCACCTGGGGTGATTTAAGATCAACCACCGTGCCTGCTGATGCAGTGCACGGCCGCTGAAGGCATTATTTCAGGACGCATCTTAATCACGAGGTCTGCTGAAAGAATGATTTCATGCATTTATCCAGTGACAAACACATCAGCAGAACAAAGATGTATTCTCCGTGCTAAAACTTTTGATGCCCTTTGAAGAATTAAAATTTACTCGGATGTGTGTGGGTGTGTGTGGGTGTGTGTGTGCGTGTGTGTGCATGCGTGTCTCTCTTAATAAAAATGTGAAGTGGTGATAACTGTAAATTTTATCTTATACATTACTTGCAGTCAGAAAATTCAGCTCAACAGTAATATTTGTGCTGTACCGTCATAAAAACTTGACAGTCACACAGTCAGACATTATGAAACGTTAGAACATTTTTCTCTTCATCTTAAAACCTGGGCTAAAGTCCTGGTAGTGATAATGTGCTGTGTAACCTCAGACAGACTCAGACATTGTTGCTAAACCAATATTAAAATTATGACTCATTATGACAATCCTTGGTAATTTTTAATAAACCTTACACCAAGTTGACATGTATGATTAGACAATGCAGAAAAAGCTTTATACAGCATTATAAATGCTGTATAGAAATGATCTCACTGACACTGAAGAAACCTGACCTTTCAGGTGTGTTTCAATACCACTGATCTCAGTGATATCCCAACTTTGTATAATGTTTTGGTTTATGACCAAGTGGCTGCAAAAGCATCAGCTGTGCTTTTTGTTTATAGCAAATGTTTGCATGGTAACACTATGGAGGGAGGGCGACTCCATCCTGCACTGCGGAAGAGTAACAGTCTTCATCCACTACAGACAGGACTCATTTTCTTATTTTATCAGTGCTTTTATGGCCACTCAAAAATGAAGTACAACTACATATGTAGACTCCATCTTTTGATGCCCTTTGACAATGAAAAAACAGGAGTATTAAAAATACTAATATCTCTAAAACTCATTCACACACTACAGAAAATTAAAGTAATTCAAATTAAACTAGGCTCTCAATTTAGAAGCGAGTCAAGCAGATTTTAGAGTGTAATTAAAAAAAAAAAGTCTATGCATGAAACAAAGTATGGGATATTAGAATAACTTGAGGGATGCAGCCACATGTACTGTAAGTTGCCTTTACCATCCATGTCTTGTTGATGGATAATTTACTTTCTTGTTATCATATTTTTCAAAATGTTAGTCAAGAGAATACCACTCAAAGAATAAATGAGATGCTGCGTTTGGAAAATGTTTAAAAATATCAGATTACTGATTGTATTGTCATTTTTATCCATTTCTGTACGCGCTTGCAGAAAACCACAGATTCATACACACACACACGTAAAACTGGCTCCTGTCTCCGCAAAGAGGAGCACACGTCTCTCAGCGCGACATCTGAATAACCAGCTCTCGTTTAGCTCCACAATGAAACAGGTGTTCAGATCCTATAGCCCAGCAGGGGTGTGATGTGAGTGGGTGGGAGAAAGTGGGGGGTGGGGGCTTCATCTGCTGTTTGAAAATATGTGACAGTAAATATCAGCTTTATAGATAATGCATACAAGCTGTGATTTATTTTGTTAAAATAATGGGAGTATTATTGATTACTGTAGGTTTTCTTTGGTTTAATGGTCGGAAGTTTTGATGTTGTAACACATTTTTTTGGCGCTTTAACCCAGTGAGAGGAAGCGTGTGTGCAGTCGTCCCATCTGTTTTCGTCTTCCTGTGGTATCTCTCATCTCAGCTGCTTGCCTGCCTGCCAACCATCTTTGCCATGAAGTGGGGATGTTTCCTACAGGCTCTGCAATGCACACGGAGAGCCCTCCTCTAACACACAGCATCCAGGCCAAAAGCTGTCTCCAGCTCTGTGCCATTACGGCTCTCAGTCAGGAAAATGAAATGTCAAGCACAAGAGTTTTATTTTTACACTTTAGAAACTTGTACTAATAATTGAGGAAAATCTGTGATTTCTGTGCACTCAAAAGGTAATAACACCATGCGCTTTGTACAGTAGGATCACTCAGTGTTTGATGATATAAAGGCTGGCTAAATTGGTTTTACTGTATTCACCACATTATTCCACACTCTGGTGTACTGAAATGCCTGAATTAAAGGCATTCTTGATGTTATGTCTTATAAATAATTACATGATGAATCAAACTACATGAGTTATCATTGCTGTTTTATCATCTTCAATTTTTAAGCAAAGTGTCCATCCATCCACCCTCCTATCTTCAATATAAATGTCAATTACCATTTTATGAAGTGTTCTGTAGTGCCATCTGGAGGCCATTGTGATTGTCAGTGGAAATTAAGTATGAGGATGCCACTGGGCTAGAGTCATATCAATGCCTAACACCTTTGGATGAGAGCGTGGATAGGACCTTTAGGAATGTAATTTACTCAGGTGCTTTAATGAAGTACAGATTTAAAGTACTTTTATGATTATTAAATGATTATCCAACCCGTAATCATGTTTGTGCAGCACCACTGTTTTCCTTTACACCAGTTTTATTTGTGATTGACACACCTCTCTGCACACCAACTCATCCCAAACCATCTACGCTGCAGGTTTAAATCAAATGTTTGTGGAGGCCGGGTCATCTGACGGAGAACTTCATCACTTTGCTTCCCGGTCCAGTAATTCCTGATGGTTGGAGCAATGGAGAAGAGTATCCTTTAGTTTTAAACCACTGGTTTGGGCTCTAATCTGAGGTGCTGTCAGTCAGCAGGTTACTCTAATGAACTACTAATTCATTTAGATTTGGCAAATTAAAAGTTGCAGTTAATAAAATTACTGTTCCCTGAATTCCATTGAGCTGCTGCACTCAGGTCCTCAGTACTGTGCATGCTGTCATAGCGTCACTGCGTTGTGGACAGCACAGAGCCATCACTGTGATTACTAACACCTGTGCTTTACTTGCATTAAGAGAGTTTTGATAGGTGCGTATATGTTTGTGGACCTCACACCACTAGATGGCAGCAGGTCCAAATAATCTGTAACCTGCCTTCAGCTGCTGTCTGTGTTTACTCCTGTCTGTTCCTTTCTGTGTCTGTGATGTCACAATGTCTCCATCGAAATCATTGAACTTTCATTTTGCTTTGTTATATCCTGGTCTGTGTTACATTGATTATTATATACCGTTATTATTATATACTGTATTATATTGCAATACTATGTAATATAGGCATGCTGTTCAGAGTGTCTTCACAGGCAAGTTTACATTAGTACGATGTGGCATATCTTAAATGAGCCATATTCAAAACATCCTTGGATCCTGTGCAGCCTCCATTGTGCTATTATGTATCTACTGCCTCAACTACTGAGGTCGACACTGAGACCATTTTATTAAAATAAAATGAATATGGTTTCAGCTTTCCAATTAAAGGTCGAATGCTGAGAAGGTGAGTACCATGTTATGACTCCACAATTTACATGGAAACAATAAATTAGCATAAATTAAGCAAAATACAGTAATTTTATACTAATCACAATATTTATATTATGTCATGTACTTTCTGCTTAAATACTGAGGAGTTTGTTTGTTTTTTTAACAAATATTAATATTTAACAAATAATCCATCGTAACCAACAACTTGAAATACCAAGAGGAAACCAGAAAGTAACAGGACTAAATTCTAAAGATTAAATACAGAGCGATAAAGAGCCAGACAAAATACAGATATGAAATATGAAGGAATTCAAACACCCTGGAATACTAAGAACCCGGAATCAACAAGAATCAAACAACACTAAAAACGATTGAACTGAAGATCCTAAACAACCAAAATCTAAATTAAACAGTTCTTAAAGACTCAAGAGTCCAAAAATACAAAACTGAGAGTCTAAAACTCTCAGACATCTCTCTCTCTCTCTCTCTCTCTGTCTCAGGTAGCAGCACCTGTGTCAGGTGAACCCCTTGATTAAAGCCCTGTGGCATAACTAGCATCAACATCATGGCTCATTTTTCCTAAATGTTGACAAACAATGTAAAATACCAAAATTATGAAAATACCTCAATATGTACCTTCATAAATGAATGTGGCCCTAACCTTCAGAAAGAAGGATATCATATATCCCAAAATATCAAATTACTGGTTTACGTTTTCTAAACTAAACGGAACCTTTAAAGATAATTTCTCTTAAAGACAAAATTCTATCAAAAGGCTAAAATCATTTAGGTGCATTTCCAAACACTTTATGAAATATGTGAAAGTCTCCTGGTTTGTTTGTTTTGTTTTAAGCTCAAGTGAATATTCGGAAATATTTTATGTGGATTTACGAAACAGTTTTCTAATGTCTGGAATACTCCATTTTGTTGTTGGGATGCCCCATTAAAGTCCTCCACTCGACTAATGGATGTGAATGTTTACATCAGGTGTTTGAGCAGACAAACAGTCCCCCTGTGAAGATGACCACGAGTGAAGCACTGAAAGAATACCGTGTCCATTTACTGGCCTGGGGGGGGGGGGCAAGATTGCCTGAAGAAAGGATATGGATAAATAAAACAAAAACAAAAATCAATGTGCTGCTAAGGAGACTTCACCATGTTGTTATTGGTTAATTGCATCTCACAAACAACAGCGTGAAAAGCCTCGCTGGCAATAAATCCATTTACTCTGTTTCAAGTCACTTCACATCTTTCAGAAACTGGTGAGCGACACTGATGATTGATAATATCAGCCAACCTGTCATTAAAGCAAGCATGCAAAAAACACACTGTTCCAGCTAAGCTGTGCCAAACAATATTATATGCACATCCCTTCCTACACTTCTGTGATGCATCAGTAACAAATGCATCAGCTACCAACTCTGAATGTCTTTGTTACACAAGTAAATGATAAGAAAAACAATTTAAGCTACTTCCTTTGACTGGTTCAGTGCTTTCAGGCAACATTTTCAGGGTGAGGGAAAGGGGATTGATTGTTTGATTGATTGGGGAAAGGAGAAACCTGTTCCCTCTTATCCAATCAACATTCCCGGCTGGCTACATTATGGATTCCTGTGGGGTGGAAGATGACGTGCCTGGCTAGACTGTTGATGGAGGAGACACATTTGGCTTACTGACACCAGGATTTCTCCGAATTGGACCTGGAGAAACCTGGCTTGTCGTTACAATTCAGGAAGTGTGGGTAGCTGTCTGGGCCTTGGTAAAGCTGCTTATGATGGGAGTGCAGAAAGGTACAGACTCAAACTCAGACTCAGTATTTCTGGAGCTGATTTGGAGGACCAAGGCAAGCCACTGTGTAGGAGAAGTTTGGCTGTGGTCACGCTTGGAGAGGAGATGGGCACCATCAAGCAAGTCAAGCCCAGAGAAAAGACATGAGAAACGAGCAACACAAAGCAAAGCAAGAGACTGGATCGGTTGAGGCCTGGGTCAACAACAGCCACGCTCTCCATTGGAGGTACCCAGGATGGAAGTGTCAAGTATGCTACTGGGACCAAAACCAAGACTCTAAGATTGACTCGAGATCAAGTCACTATTGGCACATGGAATGTCCGCACTCTGTATGCCCCTGGGAAATTAAAGTAACTGGAGCATGCCCTACCGATGGAATATCATATATATATATATATATATATATATATATATATATATATATATATATATATATATATATATATATCCTGCCTGGATAAGGCAGAAATTAGAAGTTGACAATGTGGAATACATTTTTGCTGTTAAGGAACTGAGATGTTTGCACACAATGCAACGCGTTCTGGCTCTGTCCACCAACACAAAACTTCTGGACAGAAGCAACCACCAAACTTTCTCAAACCTCAGTCCTCTTGGCATCCACTGTGTTTTGGAGCTGAATGCGTTCTCATGTAGCGTAAATGAAATCTCTGGTCATAAGCAGTGTTTTTGAGCTGTGCTGTGTTGTGGAAATTGAGCAGAATAACATGAAACACAATTAGTTAATCTCTATTTGCTTTTAATTGAGAGAGTCTGTAACAAGCAGTCCGACATTAAACGTAGCGGTGAACGTTTTAACCTGTTAACTGGCCGAACCACAATCACCTGAAAAAAACTACGCTCTCTGGTTATTATTGGCTCTGTTAAACCCACGTCATTGCTCGTTAACTGTCCTCCGGGATGTAGTGCATTTTATATGAAAGGCTAGACCCTCCCATTTTGATTGACACCTCATTCGGCCAATCATATGAAGAAATGGTTTTTCCAGAGCCAATAATAACCAGGGGGTGTCACGTAGCGTTTCGGTTGATTTTGGTGCAGCCTGTTACATGATTGGCCGAAAGAGGTGTCAATCAAAATAGGAGGGTCTAGCCTGCCATATAAAATGCACTGCATCCGTCCTGTAAGCGGAGTGGACGCAGTGCATTTTGTGTGGCTGTCCTCCATCTCTGAGGGGAGAGAAGCTAGAGATTTGAGGCGCCAGCATAGTCGCTGCCCCAAAACTGTGGAATTATCTCCCTTTGCATATCAGGCAGGCTGACTCACTCTCTGCTTTTAAATGCCCTCTTAAAACACATTTCTTCTCTTTGGCTTTTAACTCAGTCTGAGATGTTGGTTCTTATTGTTTTAATTGTGGTTTTACTTTTTTATATATGTATTTTAAACCTGTTTGCTCTTACTTGTGTACAGCACCTTGGCCTTGATTTTAAAGTGCTTTACAAATAAAATTGAGCTGAGTTGAGAGAGTTGAGGATTGCATAGTCTCTGGGATGAGCTGTCTGCAAACTCTGATAAATATTGGCATACAAAGATAACTGGAGACTGTGCTTGGATGAGGAAGGACTGTTAGAGTTGCCGTAGTTTTAGCATTGATGATCATAGTTCCATATTATTAGGACTGCCGTATGATCCCGTGTGGTTTAGGTCTTTTTCAGCATCCTATAGATAGAAGGGTCTCTCGTACCATGGTTTGTCTTTCATCTGCTTCATTTATTCATGTCCCTTAGACTGCTTCTGAATGACAGTACTGACAGTGACTCAGCATTAATGATGATACTTTGGGGGCTAACATGGTTGGAGCTTTTTTCATGGATGTCTTGATCTTATTTGTTCACGTGGAGGATTATTTTGACCCTGCACTTAGTGGAGATGCAGGTATGCGGGACCTCCCTAAGAGAGGGAGTCCTGGTTTCTGTCCTGGTATCTCTGTCTCCAACACCAATGGGACCTGTTTGTCCAAACTGCTGCATATATCTTTCTGAACTGCGTGTGACCTGTATAGGATGGCTGGAAGGGGCTGAACAATGTAATGCGATGCTCTAAGATTTGCTTTGTATCCTTTGTTTCATAAAATTCCTCATTGCATCACTGGGTGCTCTGTATTGACCCAATTCCTTCTTGCAAGAATACATTTTCTAAAGACAACTATGACAGTAGAATCTCTCTCTTTTTTTCTTTTTTTTTTAATTCAATTCACTAATATTTCCACACCAAAACATCACACTGATGGGCTGGAAGAAGCTGACTTTTTATTGAGAATTTCATTCTTTCTGCTTTACTCTATGGAAAATGCTGTATAAGATTTGCAGAAAAAAAGCATTAAGTTGGCTTTGATGCTCCAGTGTAAACATTTTTAATGTGATTTAAGATGAGGCTTAACATTGATACTTTTAACATTGGTAACAGGCTTAACATTGTATTTGGACAAATCAGCCTTTTAGTAAAAAAAATCTTGTTCACATAAACTATTAAGCAAAATTAGGGCTACACTGTGGAGTTTGAGCTCCAGGCTGTGGTAGTTTAATATCTATGAAAATCAAACCAGCTCCCAGTCATCAGCTTCAGCAGTGACCTGAGGCAGAAGCACAGACGTACAGAAAGAGCACAGTTTAACTAGGAGTATCAGGTTATTTGCCTTAACGACTTGTAACGGTGCTATTCAAATATCAGTCTGTTAAACAAGGTTCTGTATTTATAGCTGCAGTTGGAAATTATATCTTTGCATGTACAAAACTTTAAAACATCACCCAGCAATATACAGTGACTATATAATATATAATGACTGCAGCCATAAATGCAATTTTCAGTGAAATATGGCAAACCAGGTCTGTTAGCAGGAATACAATCACATACAAATAAATCATAATGCAGAAACTGCAAAACACAATTACCAACCTTTACTATTTACATTGACACCACAGCCCCCGATATTACAATTTATGCAGATGCATGTTCAGATATACAAAATTATAAACATATAAAGACATTCTAAAAATCCCGTAGGAAATATGCCAAAAACATACAAAACAAAGCACAGTAGTGCTGGTCTAATCTACATGAATATATCAGAATCACTCAAAGCATTAAACAGATGATGAACATAAAACTAAGATCAGATCTTTATGGAATGCATTAACATGGATGTGGGACTTGAGGCAGACTATGAATCAGGACCAATCAGGACTAAAAAAGCAGATCAGGATTTTCTATAATTATCACTCTGACCTCTGACCAATCTGGTGAAGATCAAGTACATCAATATACTTCATCTGTTCTCTGTCTTCCAGTCATTCTGGACTGAAGTGCCCCTAAATGGAAAAAGTCAAATAAACGTCCCATCTGACCTGCTGTGGGCAAAGAAAAACCCCTCAGCACAGAGTTTACACTGTATGCACGCTGTGGCATAGTAACAGCAAAGCTTCAAACATTAAAGCAGAGCTTTTAAAATGTTCACACTTAATATCACATTCATTTACATCCTTTAGAATCAGTTGCTCTGTTACATTGTTGCGCATGCAAACATCCTAAAGCAGAAATAATAATGTCAAACTTTGCAGCATTAAAATCCACTGACACACTTCTTGAGCTGTTACTCGTTGTTGGTGGTGTGTGTTTCACTGCTCGGCTTAGGAGCTGAGTTTTTAGCCTTTCTCAGTGACATCACAAACCACAGGAAGACGAAGAAACCTGCGTGGCATAAAGGAGGGGAGAGAGTGAAGTAAAGGTTTAGACTGTACAGGAAATACAAATTTAACTGTGCTGTAAGTCACTGTTTATCTATACACAGTAAAAATAAAAGAAAGAAATGTCATCTCAAAAATCTGCTGCACATGCAAGCATATATTTTAATATTATTCAGCATTCATTCATAACACTGGAAGACTCCCAAACTGGCTGGTAAAAAAAAGTTGCTCTATTAACTACCTGTCATTGGCAGGTACACCAATTATGGAGAGAGAACCAACAGGTTCTCTCTCCATAAAAGGGCTAACACAAAATTCAGTCTTTTATAACTTTGCAACATTTGCTTGCATATGGCCCCTCAGAGCTCAGCTGCAGTACCTTCATGTCCCACCAGGGGACACTGACCCACATTTTGGGAATCTATACATGTGATATTAAATCGACTATATCAGAAAAAAATGTTCCTATCTGACCTCTTAGAATCAGCTTATTTTTCTTTTTAAGCATACATTAACCTTTGTATCTTTAATGAAACCATGCCTAAATGCATTAAGAGGCTTAAAAACTGCAATCAAATAACATGCAAATATTAGATTTTCTAAGTTCCTGTTTGGCTTAATAATTGATCAGCTTTATTTTGTCTGAGTAAGGAGAATACCTTAGTTTAAAGAGCCTGCACTCATAAAGTTACCAACAGTCGGGCCGTGATTGGAGAAATTTCCTCGGTCTCGGCCTTTTAGTAAAAAATAATTAGAATCTTGTTCACATAAACTATTAAGTGAAAATAGGGCTGCACTGTGGAGGCTGAGCTCCAGGCTGTGGTAACTTAACATCTATGAAAATCAAACCAGCTCCCAATCATCAACTTCAGCAGTGATCTGAGACAGAAGCACAGATGTACAGAGTACAGTTTAACTAGGAGCATCAGGTTATTTGACTTAATCACTTGTAACAATGTTACTCGAATGTGCGTCTGTTAAACAAGGTTCTGTCTTTATAGCTGCAGTTAGAAATTATATCTTTACATTAACAGAATCACTGACGCACCCACTGTGGAAAAGTTGCAGCAATCTTTCACTCCAGCTTATTAATCAACCAGACACCTAGAGAGACTTGTTTACCTCCTTACTCAGAATTTGTTCTGATCTGATTTAGATCCATCCATCTTTTGCTTATCCGAGGCCTGGTCTCCCCAGCCACTTCCACAGCTCACCCAGAGGGACCCCAAGGCGTTCCCAGGCCAGCTGAGAAATACAATCTCTCCAGCGTGTCATGGGTCTGCCCCGGGGCTTCCTCCCGGTAGGACATGCCAGGAACACCTCACCCAAGAAGAGCCCAGGAGGCATCCTAGTCAGATGCCCGAATCACCTCAACGTGCTCCTTTTAATGTGGAGGAGCAGCAGCTCTACTTTGAGCCCCTCCCAAATTGCCAGCCACCCTTCGGGGGAAGCTCATTTCTGCCGCTTGTATTCGTGATCTTATTCTTTCGGTCACTACCCAAGGCTCGTGACCATAGGTGAGGGTAGGTACGTAGATTGACCGGTAAATTGACAGCTTCACTTTCACACTCAGCTCCCTCTTCACCACGACAGACCGGTGCAGCATCCACATCACTGCAGACACAGCCCCCATCTGTCCGTCGATCTCCTGCTCCCTTCTCCCGTCACTCGTGAACAAGACCCCAGGATACTTAAACTCCTTCACCTGGGGTGGCAACTCCACCCTTTTCCATCTGAGGACCATGGCCTCAGATTTAGAGGTGCTAACTCTCATGGCAGCTGCTTCACACTCATTTGCGAACCATTCTGCTGCGAGCTGGACGCCACCACCTGATGAAGCCAACAGAACTGTATCATCCGCAAAAAGCAGAGATGAGATTCTGAGGCCACCAAGATGAAGCCTTCCACCACATGGCTATATCTAGGGAATCTGGCTATAAAAATTATGAACAGAATCAGTGAAAAAGGGCAGCCCTGTTGAAGTCCAATACCCACAGGAAATGAGTCCAACTTATTGCTGGCAATACGGACCAAGCTCTCACTGCAGTTTGTGCAATGTTGCAGAGGTGTGTCAACCAAGACAGCCGTACAACATCCAGAGCCTTCAGGAACTCAGGGTGAATCGCACCTGACTATAGCTTCAGTTGAAGTCAGTAGGGCCAACCAGCACTATAGATCATTAATGTCATGTCAATTTTATTTCTAGAGCACATTTAAAAACCTTGTTGACCAAAGTGCTTTACAATATCAACTACAAAAATAGGCAAGATAACTCCATATGTGAATAAAATAGAATAAAATAGAACAGCGGGAATGTGTATGTTATGAAGTGCCACTCATGTTAGCTTAGTCCGTAAAAATGCTCCACCTAAGGCCTTTAAGGCCGTTTCACACCGGATGCGTTGCGTAAAAACAACATGAAATTCAGAATCTTTCAGATGCGAACCTGTAACCTACATACACACCGGACGCGCTGCATTTTTGCGACTAAATTGCCCTCATAAAACGCACTGTGAAAGAAAGGAAGCTGACATCAAACAATGATGTAATGAGGTTGTGATTTTTCTAAACAAGAGAAGGAAGAAAAAGAGATTCTGGGTTCATCCAACACATTAGAAAGCGGCAGCAGTGAGAGTTTCATGGTTTGATCCAGGAGTTGAAGCTGCATCACGGATGCTTTCGCACACATTTCATATCATCAGTGGGCAGTTGTTGTTGACAGAGTTGGGATCACATGTGAGGAGGCAGAGAATAATTTCAGAGAGCCGACTGACTCAGAGCAGCGTGTAGCTGTGTGTCTGAGGTAAAATAGTACGAGTTTACTGTTCCCACGTGACTGTATATTCAGTACATCAGTGCGCGTTTTGAGCTATGAACCCACATGTTGCTAAATGCAGCGCTCTGATTTATTCGCAAAAACGCAGCGCGTCCGGTGTGTATATAGGTTACATGACAAGTTCACATCTGAAAGATTCGAAATTTGGCTCGTCTTTTCCCGGGATTTGATTCATGTCATTTTAGGGGAAAATATTAAACCCTATCACTCACCCACTGAGTGAAATTAAAACAGTCAATAAGGGCGAGGAAATCCTTTACCAGTGGTCCAGACTCACAACAAACATGGATGTTAAAATCACAGACAATTAAAACACGGTCATATTTCAACATGAGGCACCTCAATAAGTCACCAAAGTCCTGGATAAACTCCTTAACCCCTTAACTGGCAGCAAAAAAATCACCTGACAAAAACTACATAACGCCTTCTGGTCATTATTGGCTCTGAACAACCCATTTCATAGCCTATTAATCGGCTGCGTCTGGTCCGCGGGCCGAATGAAGTGCATTTATATGGCAGGCTAGACCCGCCCATTTTGACTGACACCTCATTCGGCCAATCATGTTAAGAAATGGGTTTCCCAGAGCCAATAATACTCAGAGGGCGTCACGTAGCTTTGTCAGGTGATTTGGTGCAGCCAGTTACATGATTGGCCGAATGACGTGTCAATAAAAATGGGAGGGTCTAGCCTGCCATATAAAAGGGACTACAAACGGCCCGTCACCGGGCCCTTGCCAGTTAAGGGGTTAATACCTTTAGGTGGATGATACAACAGTGCACAGAGAACTGAGGGAGAAGAGTTCAGTTCCAAAAGCTGCACCTCGAAGCTGGGATAGAAGACAGGTGAAAGCTGCTGGCAGTGAAAATCGCATTTAAATATTGATGCTAACCATCCACCTTTGCCAGTGGTCTGAGGAGAGTTAAAAAAATGAACAATCGAGGGGAGAAGTTCTGAGAAAGAAGACAAATCACCAAGTCAAAGCCATGCCAGGAACACAAAATCCAGATCTAAGGAGTTGAAAAGGTCATTTAAGATGAAAGTCTTGTTTACCAGTGATCTGGTATTCAACAGAGCCACCCGAAGCCTGGTCATGCTAGTACTAGCAGGAGCATGTTCCAACAGGCAAAGATTTCCGGGACTGACGCCACCTCTGGAGGATCGCACCCACTGCCAGACAGGAGGAGGCCCCTCCGGCTGGTCCAACAGAACAAGAGGACCAACAAGCTGGATCCAGCACTGGCATCTGAATCTGAACCAATGCCAGAGTGCAGGAAAAGAAGGCAACAGATCTGTAATAATATGACAGTTTGTCGATCCAACAGATTTCATGTTCGGCTGCTTTCAGCACTGCTGGTATTTGTTTAGACTCTTTTGCTCCAGTTGATCTTTCAGAGTTAACTTCAATAGTTACTTCCTCCAAACCAGCAACATGTTTGTTAGATCCCATTCCTACTAGACTGTTCAAAGAAGTCTTTCCAATTATTGATGCTTCAATCTTAAAAATGATCAATCAGTCTTTATTAGTTGGCTATGTACCACAGACCTTCAAGGTGGCTGTAATTAAACCTCTGCTTAAAAAGCCATCACTTGACCCAGCTGTCTTAGCTAATTATAGGCCAATCTCCAACCTTCCTTTTCTCTCAAAGATTCTTGATAGAGTAGTTGTAAAACAGCTAACTGATCATCTGCAGAGGAACGGTTTATTTGAAGAGTTTTAGTCAGGTTTCAGAATTTATCACAGTACAGAAACAGCATTAGTGAAGGTTACCAATGATCTTCTTAGAGCCTCTGACAGTGGACTCATCTCTGTTCTTGTCCTGTTGGACCTCAGTGCAGCTTTGATACTGTTGACCATAACATTTTATTACAGAGATTAGAGCTTCCTATAGGTATTAAAGGTACTGCACTGCAGTGGTTTGAATCATATTTATCTCATAGACTCCAATTTGTTCATGTAAATGGGGAGTCTTCTTCACACACTAAGGTTAATTATGGAGTTCCACAGGGTTCTGTGCTAGGACCAATTTTATTTACATTATACATGCTTCCCTTAGGCAGTATTATTAGAAAGCACTGCATCAATTTTCATTGTTATGCAGATGATACTCAGCTTTACCTATCAATGAAGCCAGATGACACACATCAATTAGTTAAACTGCAGGAATGTCTTAAAGATATTAAGGCCTGGATGACCTCTAATTTCCTGCTTCTAAATTCAGATAAAACTAAAATTCTTGTTCTCGGCCCCACAAATCTTAGAAACATGGTGTCTAACCAGATACTTACTCTGGATGGCATTACTTTGGCCTCCAGTAACACTGTGAGAAATCTTGGAGTCCTTTTTGACCAGGATATGTCCTTCAATGCACATATTAAACAAATATGTAGGACCGCTTTTTTGCATTTGCGCAATATTTCTAAAATTAGAAACATGCTTTCTCAGAGTGATGCTGAAAAGCTCATTCATGCATTTATTACTTCTAGGCTGGATTATTGTAATTCATTATTATCAGGCTGTCCTAAAAGCTTCCTGAAAAGCCTTCAGCTGATCCAAAATGCTGCAGCTAGAGTACTGACAGGGACTAGAAAGAGAGAGCAGATTTCTCCCATATTGGCTTCTCTTCATTGGCTCCCTGTTAAATCTAGAATAGAATTTAAAATCCTTCTCCTCACATACAAGGTCTTGAATAATCAGGCACCATCTTATCTCAAAGACCTCATAGTACCATATCACCCCAACAGAGCACTTCGCTCTCAGACTGCTGGCTTACTTGTGGTTCCTAGGATACTTAAGAGTAGAATGGGAGGCAGAGCCTTCAGCTTTCAGGCGCCTCTTCTGTGGAACCAGCTTCCAGCTTGGATTCGGGAGACAGACACCCTCTCTATTTTTAAGATTAGGCTTAAAACTTTCCTTTATGATAAAGCTTATAGTTAGGGCTGGATCAGGTGACCCTGAACCATCCCTTAGTTATGCTGCTATAGGCCTAGTCTGCTGGGGGGTTCACATAATGCACTGTTTCTCATTCACCTTATTTACTTTGTTTATACTCCACTCTGCATTTAATCATTAATTGATATTAATCTCTGGCTCTCTTCCACAGCATGTCTTTCTCTCCCCTCAGCCCAACCGGTCGCGGCAGATGACCCCCCTCCCTGAGCCTGGTTCTGCTGGAGGTTTCTTCCTGTTAAAAGGGAGTTTTTCCTTCCCACTGTCACCAAGTGCTGCTCATAGGGGGTCGTTTTGACTGTTGGGTTTTCTCTGTATTATTGTAGGGTCTTTACCCACAATACAAAGCGCCTTGAGGCGACTGTTTGTTGTGATTTGGCGCTATATAAATAAAATTGAATTGAATTGAATTGAATTGAATTTCGGGTAAGTCTTGATGCTGAGGGAAATTAGTTTTTATGAAGTTTCAAATACACTCATGGTATATGGTTGCGCTTACCATATGTACATTTATTTCCCTGAGAAACTTCGTCTTAGACTGGAAAAAAAAAACCATCACTGATTAATGGCACAGAAGCTCATAATGTTTGGTGTCATCGGGAACTTGGTGTTCTCCATGTGTAGCTGAACGGTCAACCACACATGGAGACTACACAATGATAGAATGGAGACTCCGAGGTCATCTGAACACCCAGCTGTTGAAATTCTCTGTTTTCCACATTTCTTGTTTTGTATATGATGTAATCAAGACTGATAAAGTTGTGACTATCCTGAGCTGAAGAAGAAAGTGTGAGCACTTCATGTCATATCCAGTAACACACTGGGCATGGTGTGGAGTTCTGACCCAGATTAATCTGTAAATTGTGACAAATGGCTAATTAAATTTAATAATTAAACTCCTTATTCTGTTTGTTTTGTGTCATTCCTGTTCGATAAACGAACACGCAGAAACCTAAAAGGCTTAAGCAGCAGCTCATATTTTTTCAAATTTCTTCAATGCATACCTGGATGCCGCCCTGTTTTCCCCGTCTTTTGAGCGATTTCTAGGGGGAAAGGGGAGTGGTAGGCGGAGTAGACACTGAGGTATCCCTACCAATAATGGAGGAAGATTTCTTGGTGTATTTCTCAGATTGTATGTTTGCAGTTTAGTCGGACGAAGACTCAGAAGTGTTAGACGATCATAAACGAGTACAGCAGAGCCATCAGGACAGCATAAAAGGAGACTCAACAACAGCAGAGAAAGGAGCCCAGGGAGATGGAGACGACCCACCGTGCACACTGATGCCATTTTCAAACTTTCTATGACAGTGGAAAGTGGTACTCTACTCACCACCTGATGGTTTGCCAGAATAGCTTCAAGGCCGTCCAAAAGTCATTTTCAGTGGTCTCATGGAACTCCTCACACACCCAAATTTTTGCTTCAACCACCGTCCAAGCCATGTTCCACTTGGCCTGCTGGTACCTGTCAGCTGCCTCCAGAGGCCCACAAGCAACCAAGCCCGATAGGACTCCTTCAGCTTGATGGCGCCCTTCCCCTCATCACCATCTTGTTTGGGGATTACCAACACGATAGGCACCAACCACCTGGCAGCCACAGCTTGGAGCAGCAGCCTCAACAATGGATGTGTGGAACGTGGTTCAGTTGGACTCAATGCCCTCAGCCTCCCTCGGAATGCTGTCGAAGTTCTGCTGGAGGCGGGAGTTGGAAGATCTCGGAGACTGGAGACTGGAATGCCCTTCTTCAGATGTTTTGCAGCCCGAAACGTTGCTTCTTTTAAATACTGATGGATTAAAAATTCTCAAGGAGCTTTTTGGTGTGCGGACCTCCTCCTTTTTTATCGAGTTTTGCTTGGATCCAGCACCCTGGTTAAATTTTTTGTGCGTGTTTCTCTTTTGGGTTCAGATCAGGCAGGCCGTTCCTCTCAGTCACACTCCTCCAGGTCTCACTGTCATTGCCCACGAGAACGCTGAAGTCTCCCAGCAGGATGATTGAGTCACCGGGTGGAGCACCCTTGAGCGCCCCACCCAGCGACTCCAAAAATGGTGGTTTCTCTGATCTGTCATTTGGCACATAAGTGCAAAAAAAGTCAGGACCTGTTCCCTGGCCCAAAGTCGCAGGGAAGCAATGATCTCGTCTACCAGTAAAAACTCCAACGTACAGGCAGCAAGCTCAGGGGATACAAGATTACCCACCACAGCTTGACGCCTCTCAAGGAGAGCAACTCCAGACTGGAACAGAGTCCAGCACCTCTCTAGGAGACTGGTTCCAGAGCCCAGCACCTCTCTAGGAGACTGGTTCCAGAGCCCAGCACCTCTCTAGGAGACTGGTTCCAGAGCCCAGCACCTCTCTAGGAGACTGGTTCCAGAGCCCAGGCCATGCATTGAGGTGAGCCCAACTATATCTAGCTGGTATCTCTCAACCTCACGCGCTAGCTCAGGCTCCTTCCCCACCAGAGAGGTGACATTCCTTGTCCCAATAGCCAGCCTCGATAACCGGGGATTGGTCCACCAGGGCCTCTGCCCTTGGCCTCCGCCTGACACACACTGCACCCCACCCCTACGACATCTCCTGTGGGTGGTGGACCTATAGGAGGGTGGGCCCATGCCGTCATTTTGGGCTGCCCCTGACCGGGCACCATGGGATAATGCCTGGCCACCAGACACTCTCCCTCAAGCTCCCTCCCCAGGCCTGGCTCCAGGGTGGGGCCCCAGTAACCCCATCCCGAGCAGGGTAAACAGTTCCTTTGATGACTCTTTCATAGGGTTTTCTGAATCGCTATTCATTGCCCCCAGCATAGCTCCTAGGATCACTGGGACACACAGACCCCTCCACCACAATATGGTGGTGATTCATGGAGGAGTGTTCATTTCACATAAGATAACAAAATCATGTACATGTTGAAAATGAACACACATACACAAACACACATTACAGAAGTGAGCTGAATGAATGAGAGTGGATTGTACTGACCTTGCAGTGGGTTCAGGATACAGAAGAGGTAGAGGACAACAGTGTTCACTTGACCAAATGCGAAGAAGATCAGGCCCCAGGTAATGCCGAGCAGGGCGCTGACACCCAGCAGGGGACAAATACTTTGCCCGACTTTCTTACGGTGAAGCTGCCCGAACTGGTTTGCCAAACACAGACAGACACACGACACAGCTGGTTAGAGACAATCTGAAACTAGTCTTTGAAACGTGTGACAACAAAAACTCTTCTTCAGTGTCTAGACTGTAACTCCAAATGGAGTTCTCTGGACTTTCTTGTTCTCTTACAGCAGGGATCCTCAAATCCAGGCCTTGAGAGCCCCTGTCCTGCAGGTTTTAGATGTGTCTCTGCTTCAACACACCTGAGTCAAATATAGAAGTCATTAGCAGGACTCTGGAAAAATTGACTGCATACTGAGGAGGTAATTCAGCCTTTTGATTCAGGTGTGTTGGATCAGGGACACATATAAAACCTGAAGGACACTGGCTCTCAAGGCCTGGATTTGAGGATCCCTGTCTTACAGTGTGTTTAATGGAAACTAAATTTTTAGTACTAATTTTAAAATATTACCAGAATATGAACAGTTTATTTTATAGGCCAGATTAAGTGACCCATCATACAGTATTTGTATCATGATAAAATAATATTGTATACCTTTCTCATTGCCAGTATATTTGATGCCAATTTGTTGGCAAGAACAGTTTATTGTTGGTTTGGGGGGTTTTCAGGGGATTTATGGACATGAAAAGATTTGAAAATTAAAATAATTATTTAGGCTTAAAGTTAATTTTAAAAAGATTACAAGAATAACGCGCACCTCTGTGTTATAACCAACATTCAAAACACGCTTGACTGTCACCATAAACATGATCATATTAAAGACGAACGCCATGGTGAAGATCCCTGTTGTCGTCACCGTCTTCACTATTTTATTAGTTATATAGCATCTACAAAGAAAGGAGACAGAGATTTAGTCTCACACACAAAAGTCAGATAGGAATTTTTTTAATATAAATGTAGATGACTCTGTGTTTCAGCTTAAATTAACGTCTTGGTGAAAAGAGCTTTGCTTTGTCTTTTTATGTGTACTTTTTCATTTTCAACACTGAAATATATATAGAAACTCTAATACACATGCAAAACAATTAATAAGTTAACATGAATAAAACATGAGTACAACATTTAAAAAAAAATTTAAAAACAGTAAAAAATTTTATTTTTTAAAATATTTAAATAAATAAGTCAACATGAATTATAATTCCTAATTTTACATGCTTACAAATTTTCTCCTTACATTTGAGCGTCTTCATCATGTGACCAGTCTGGAGAGACACGGCCATAAAAGCGTCTGTCTATGCCCACCACCACTGACACGATGACCGCAGGGAGACCTGAAACATAAGAATTGATATACAAGTTTGCTGACTGGTAACCACAGCTTCCTGTTTTTGAAGGATTTCCACTCACCCCATCCCACCACGCTGAGTTTGAGCAGGTATCTGCTGACACCAATGTTGAAGATTTTGATTAACAGAAGGTAGAGATGGAACCCCTCCAAGGCCATCCAGCTGAAAGTGGCCAGCAGGGAGTAATGAAGGGCAAGAGCCATGTAGAAACAAAGCCAGTGGGAGGTCTGTGCTGCTGCAGCTGTATGACTGGGCAGGAAGTGCAGGTTGAGGAGGATCAGGGCAATTACGAGGTTGATGTGGATCTTCATAGAGGCATCTTCTCTGAGTTTCCTGTTAGACAGAGGAATGGTGACAAACAAAACCAAGACGGGAAAAAGAGGATGGAGATACTTTTGATTACAGTGAGAAGAATGCAACCAGAGGAGAATAAATTACCGAATTATGATGAAGAGTAAAACAGTGACGACCAGGGCAAAGAGAGAAACGCTGCAGCCAATCAGAGTAATGTATGCTAGTATCTCCTGGTCTGTCTTTGAGACGGAACCAGTTTCCTGTGGAGAAAAATAACTTTCATGTTATTTTGTCACATTATCAGTGAAATTGAGGTTTTGTGGTATTTTAAGTTTTATTTACTTTATTTACTTGGTGCACAAATTCTGATCTTGGTGGTGCATTCATTTAAGATGATTATCAACAGTTTTTAAGGTGGTTACCTTTAGCATTTCTCAAATGCACTCTGCAACATTTAAGAGGGAAATGCTGTTTTTAACATTTATTTAGTAAGTGCTGTTGTCACAGCTGGCATTTAAATTTTAATACATACTGGTTCAGTAAATCAGCTCCAAGGCTGCTAGTTCAAACTTTGTGTTAGAGGTTTACAATCGCTATGGAGAGAATCTCTGGGGTTTGGGTGGAGGGGGGGCATCTACTGTACACTTTTCTGTTAAGTTTGATTTGAGGATAATATTTGGTAAACAATAACGTGAAGGTTTTGTGTGAAACAGATGAAAACAAGCAAGAGTGGAAACTCTTCGTTTTCATTCAGTTGCACGTGTAGAGGGTTGAAATGATCTCACTTCTGAGATTAAGTATCAAACGGTGATAAAGATAAAAACAGTCACCCCTAAAGTTTTTTTGTTTTGTTACATTTGTAAATTTGACTGTCATTTAAGCACTGTTGTGAGTCCTGTGCAGTTTCACGTATTATGGTGCCATCCCACAGCAGGACGCTAGAGGGCGTATCGCGCTCGGGGTATGGAGTAGCTTTGGGGCACAGAGGAAGAATAAAACTTCCTGTTATGAAGCTACGATAGCTCAACGTGTGTGCCTTTTGCTATTCTCTACCACAGGTCAGTAAAAACACCTTACAATGACTGTGCAATACAGACCATATGTGTAGAGAAGGTTGTTATGAGAGACTTGTACAGGCCGGCAAAAGAAGCCGTTTGTGAAGCGATTGGTGTGTAAATCGTGGCTTATTGATGTATGCTAAGCGATGCTAATGCTAGCGGACTTGGCTAATGTGGAGTAGAGTGGGGAAGCTAACCAAAACTAAATGAGAAACTGCTGGACTCACATGTGAACTTTTACTCATGTGCACTCTATAAACAGTCATATGTTATTCTTCTGGTTATGATGTTTAGTTAAAGTACAGTTTTGGTGGTTTAATACCGAAACCAGTAATGTAATTTGGTAAGGTGACTTAGTGAGTAATGGCGACTGTCGATGAATGACTCTTGATGAGAGAGAAGCGCCATTAAAGGAGCATTGCATTTTATATAGCTGATAGTTTGCATTATAGCATTAGATGTGTTTGTTTTATGAACAAAGCTAATTAATTTTGTAAACAAAATGGAACAACAGCTAAAGGTATGTAAAAATACAGTTCATTCAGGCACTTAATGCTGTAATAGGTGTTTCAATGGTTAAAAGCAAATGTGTTACTGTCTGTTACACATGTAGTTAAAAGGATCGAGTTAAGAACAGCAGTATGAGTGTGTTATGTGTTTATCTTTAAAATGAATGAGTTCTTGTTGTACATTGTGATTATAATTTGTTGATGGACTCAAAGAGACTCTACTGAATAGTTTTATGAAGTTGTGGAAATGTTTTGTGATTCATATTGTCTTGACTCAGGAGCACGATGGCCATGTTTTGTAAAAGAGACTAAAGTGAAAGGCCATTGGTTTATATTCAGTTTAGTAACACTTGAGGTATGTTTATAGATTTTCTGGTGAAGAATAAAACTTCCTGTTATGAAGCTACGATAGCTCAACGTGTGTGCCTTTTGCTATTCTCTACCACAGCACCACACGTTGGCACAGGAAGCCAGTTGCCCCTCAGACGACAAACCTAGGGAGGCAACAAATTTGGGGGCTCGTCCGGGATTAGCGCCCCCTGGTGGACGGGTGCTAATCAGTCAAGAACTGTGGGAGTCACATCCCTCTGATTAACAGAGCTAGCAACCAAAGCAACTGACTCCAGCAATCCACCAATGGCGACTCTACACGACCTACGGTGGGAGATCCAGCAGCAACTTCACCAGCTGACCAGTGCTGCCAACAGAGACTTGCTCTGTCAACTTGCAGTTTCCTGCAAAGAAGAAGGGGGTGACGATTTTCCTGGTGATGATGCCACGGAGGTGGAGTTCTTTGATTTCATCACTGACTTCTTGAGAAGCAAACGACTAAAGAATCTCGAGGATCAGGGGATGTCTCGTCTGCTGGTGTTTCGTGACCTCATCGATGAACTGCAAGCGGCACAGGTAACTGTTGAACACAACCACGCGTCTGATGAAGAGGATGCTGCTTCGGTATCAGAGACTGAACCACCTGTAGTAGCATCAGTAGTGAGTAAGAAAGTATCAAAATCAGTATTTGCTGATCCAGCGACTGGTTTAATAAAACTGACTGATGTAGCTGCATTGTTACCACATAGAGACTTTAAGATGCATGGTGGTCACATCTCAGATTTGGACTCTGACTTGAGTTTTAACAGTATGTGTAAGCAAATAGACGAAGGGCTGGCCGAGGGTTTCTCAGAGGCTGAAATTTTAAGGACCGTGCTTAAGATAATTAAGCCTGGTACCTTAAAAGACATGCTTATGACCAAAGATAGCCTGACCCTGGCTGAGCTAAAGCGTTTCCTCAAAGCACACCTTAGGGATAAAAGCAGTACTGAATTATTCCAGGAATTGAGTAACGCAAAACAACATGACAGAGAGAGCCCACAACAGTTTATGTACAGACTGATGGGGGTGAAACAACGTATTATGTTTGCTTCTAAACAAGGTACAGACTTTCAATATGACAGCAAACTGGTGCAAGGAGTGTTTCTTCATTCACTCTACCAGGGAATGAATGAAAAATGCTCATACATCAGACGAGACCTTCAACCCCATATCTCAGACATGGGTGTGACTGATGACTTTATTCTCGAAGTGATTACGAGGTCACTGAGAGAAGACACAGAGAGGAAAACTAGGTTGGGCCAGGCCTATAAACAAAAGACAATCAGTGTCAACACCGCCCAGCAGGATAGCGATAGACAAAATGCAGGTCAGATGCAAGCCGAGGTACAGGCTAATCGCACTGCTATACAGGAGCTGACTGCACAAGTGTCATCTTTGGCCAGGAGCTTAGAGAAAGCCCTCACACCTGTTGTGAATGTGGCAACAGAAAACACTTATCTGCCTCCGCCACGTCCAAAACAGCCAGCCAAGCCGGAAGTTAAAGGCAAATGCCACCAGTGTACATCCCAAGGAAATGACACTTGCTCACACTGTTTCCGGTGTGGAAAAGAGGGACACAGGGCTATTGGCTGCTTACAGAAGGGTAATCTGTCGGGAAACCGGGTGAGGTCACTGGGGGGGGACCACCAGTGACCGCAGATAATGCAGAGTCCCCCATTACAGAGAGGCTGCACCCTAAAGAGGAAATCTCATCTACCAAGTCCACCAAACCACACCAAGTGTCCAGAAGGGAGCGTGTGGCCCAGCTGATTGGTGGTAGGTGCATGGTAACATGCTGCTTGGATGGGGTCAAACTCCAGATGCTATTGGACAGTGGGGCCCAGGTAAGCATAGTGGATAAGTCTTGGGTGCAGAAAGCTTTACCCAATGTACCAATTCAACCACTAGAAAGCCTACTGCAAGACCACCCCCTCAAAGTCACTGCAGCTAATGGAACAGATGTACCTTTCGATGGGTGGATAGAAGTCCTTCTTGAAATCACAAGTAGCAAACATGGCTCAGTTGCTCTTCATGTCCCGATGCTAGTGAGCCAAGCGGGTGTGAGCAGCCCATTACTAGGTTTCAACGTAATCCAAGAGATTATTGCAGGAAACAGTGATCAGACTGCTAAGGCCAATTTAGTGGATCTATTGTCAGAGGCTATGAAAATTAAGAAAAATAGCATTGAAACTCTTGTCTCTGTTGTTCACACAATGCCACACCAGGAAGAGTCAGAACGCTCAACAGTGAGAGTGGGAAAGAAAGGACTCACCATCCACAGCAGTCGGGTCTGCGAGGTGAGATGTCGAATTAGAGCTTTTCCTGCAGGTGGAGTCATGTTGTTTGAGCCAGATATAGAGTGTAGCTTGCCAGATGGGTTGGAGTTGTTTCCTGCTCTTGTTGATGTACCGGCTGGTGCCTCTAAGATTGTAAGAATCCCAATCCAAAATCCCACAAAGCATGATGTTTTCTTGCCTCCGAAAGCAGTCTTGGGATTCATCGAGGAAATTGTTGAAAGTACACCGGTGAACATTCATCCAGTTACCCAGAAGTCAACAGAGCCACTCAGTGACCCTCTCCTCTGCACTACTCAAGTAAGTTCAAACCATGATGGATGGAGTGAGGGAAGAGGAAATTACAGGACTGCCCAGGGTGAAGAAAAATGGCACCCTGATGTCAGTTTAGACCATCTGTCTGAGTCTGACCAAAGCAAGGTACGGCAATTGCTTTATGAGGAATCAGATGTGTTTGCTCGTGATGAAGGACACATTGGATGCATCCCTGGCTTACAACTAAAAATCAACACAACCGACAATACTCCAGTCCAGAAGAGCTACAATTCCATCCCACGACCACTGTATAAAGAGGTAAAGGACTACATCCAAAACCTCTTAAACAGGGGGTGGATCAGGAAATCTGTGTCGGCCTATTCCTCGCCAGTGGTGTGTGTGCGGAAGAAGGACAACAGTCTGCGCCTTTGTGTTGACTTCCGGGAGCTCAACCGTAAGACCATCCCAGACCGTCATCCACTACCGAGGATCCAAGATCTGTTGGACAGCCTGGGGGGCAACTCATGGTTCTCCATCCTGGATCAAGGGAGTGCATACCATCAAGGTTTTGTGACTGAGGAATCAAGACACTTAACAGCCTTTAGCACCCCGTGGGGACTCTACGAATGGGTGCGAATACCCTTCGGATTGACAAACGCTCCAGCCGCCTTTCAGAGGTGCATGGAGGGAGTCTTAGAGGGCATCAGAGATGAGTGCTGTGTGCCTTATTTGGATGATGTCCTTTGTTATTCAAAAACCTTTGATGAACATGTGAACCATCTGAGACAAGTATTTCACCAAATGCGACAACATGGTATCAAGCTTCGGCCCACCAAATGTGAACTCTTCAAGAAACAGATCCGATACATCGGTCGAATGGTTTCAGGAGAAGGGATTCAGATCGACCCGAAGGATTTGGAAGCAGTCTTGGCCCTGAAAGATAAGAAACCCCGCACTGTCGGAGAGATCCGGACATTGCTTGGATTTCTGAGTTATTACCGGTCCTTTATCCAAGACTTCTCACGATTGGCAAGACCCTTGTTTGAACTTCTCCAGAGCCCAACTGAGACAAGCAGTGCCGTCCGACCTCAGTCTGGTAAGGGAAAGGGTCAAGTAATTAAAGGGAACAAGGGACAACTCCCCTCCCGTACACCTGTAACTTGGACTAATGAACATCAAACTGTGGTATCAAGGTTGGTGGAGATGCTGACAAACCCTCCCATCTTAGCCTATCCAGACTTTGATCTTCCATTTGTGCTACACACAGACGCGTCAAATGAAGGACTAGGAGCTGTGTTATACCAACACCAAAACAACAAACTGCGCGTCATTGGGTACGGGTCTAGAACCTTAACACCTGCCGAGAGGAATTGCCACCTACACTCTGGCAAACTTGAGTTCCTGGCCCTTAAATGGGCTATTTGCGACAAGTTCCGGGATTACCTGTATTATGCACCAACCTTCACAGTCTATACAGACAATAATCCCTTGACCTACATCCTGAATTCAGCAAGACTAAACGCTGTGGGTCACAGGTGGGTTGGGGAATTGGCCGACTTCCATTTTGATATCAAGTATAGACCCGGAAAGAAGAATGCGGACGCTGACATGTTGTCCAGGTACCCAGTGAACCTTCAGCAGCAGATGGAGGATCATACAGAAACGATGTCACCAGAGGTGGTCTCTGCAGTGTGGCAGGGAACCAAAATGGCACAAAATGATGAGGTCCCCTGGGTTGCTGCATTGCAATTAAACGTTGATGATGGAAACACTGTGCCTTCAAACGGTGTCTCAAGCATCATACCCAAAGATATCAGAGCAGCACAACAAGAAGATCCAGCTATTAGAGAGGTTGTGTCTCTGAAGCAGAGAACATGGACTCCGAATGAAAAAGAGAAGAGAGCAATGTGTAAACAGACAAGGAGACTACTCTATGAGTGGAACAAGCTAGAGGTAGAAAATGGACTACTCTATCGGAAAACACATCAAAACGTACAACTGGTCCTCCCGGAAAAGCTCAAATTGGAGGTACTGAAGAGCTTGCATGACGACATGGGGCATGTAGGTTCAGACAAGGTTATCCACCTTGCCCGAGAACGGTTCTACTGGCCGTATATGCAACAGGATATTGAGGACTATGTGACAAAAAAATGCCCTTGCATAAAACAGAAACATCCCAGTGTCCCACAAAGAGCTCCAATGGCATCCCTCACCAGCAGTGCACCATTTGAGCTAGTTTCCATTGACTACTTGCACCTGGAGCCAAGCAAAGGAGGGTATGAGTACATCCTTGTCCTTGTCGACCACTTTACGCGCTTTGCACAGGCATACCCAACAAGGAACAAATCGGGAAAGACAGCTGCTGAAAAGTTATTTCAGGACTTTATTCCTCGGTTTGGGTATCCAGAAAAGTTGCATCACGATCAAGGACGTGAGTTCGAGAACAGCCTGTTCCAAAGACTACAACAACTGTCAGGAATTGCACATTCACGAACCACCCCTTACCATCCTCAATGCAATCCAGTGGAACGACTAAATCGGACACTTCTCCAAATACTGCGTACCCTACGAGAAGAGAAAAAGAGTGAATGGAAAGATCATTTGCCTCAGATTGTGCACGCATATAATTGCACAAGACATGAAGCAACAGGATACTCTCCATTTTTCCTCTTGTATGGCAGGGCTCCACGGTTGCCAGTCGATTTGCTGTTTAGCCAAAGGAAAGAGACTGAGGCACGTAACCACCAAACCTTTGTACAAAAATGGGCCGAGAGGATGCGAGTGGCTTATCAAATAGCTGCAGACAACAGCCTTAAGTCCTCAGCCAAAGGCAAGAAACAGTACGATAGACGTGTAAAAGGGGTCACTCTCCAGCCAGGTGATAGGGTATTGGTGAAAAATCTGTCAGAGAGAGGAGGGCCAGGGAAATTGCGTGCCTATTGGGAGAAGGTCGTACATCGCGTGGTGGAGAGAGTGAGAGATGGGCCAGTCTATAAGGTGCAGCCAGAGAGAGGAAGTAAGACCATGCGCGTTCTGCATAGAAATCTACTGCTGCCAGTAAATGACCTACCTCTTGAAGAAGAACTTCCTGTGGACGAAAAGACCAGACGGAAGGGACAAAAACAACCTGAAAAATATGTTGACCAAACAGCAACAAGTAGCTCTGATGAGGAAGATGAGTATACTTACCATCGTGACCTCCGGAGCAGGATCCCATGCTACAGACTCGCAGACCCTTGCCAGCAAGATCCTGTTATTCTACAGGAGCGTCCTCAGCAACGGGAAACTGTCATGGCACAGCGGAAATCGCTAACTCAGCGCAAGTTAAATGCAACAGCCAGAGAGTTCTGTCCTACTAACAGGCAAGAATCTGAGGGAGAGCAGGACATTGTGGAGACTGAGGAGTTGGTCAAAACAAGGTCTGACCAAGTGGATGAAACGGATGGAGGAAACATAGGAGAAAACGACAAGGTAAGGAGGTCACAGAGGAGAGGGCGACCAGCAGAAAAACTCACATATGACACTCTGGGTCAGCCATCATACCGCCATTGGAGAACGGACATGAACGCCCTCTCAGCCAGCCAACCCTACGTGTCCAATCCCGGCTTTCCATCCTCCTTTTACCCCATCCATCCCCAACCATACTACCACAACTGGTACACTCTCATACACTGACGGGTCCACACAAATAGAAACAAATGTCAGGAGACATTCTTTGAGTGGGAGAGAGTGTAGAGGGTTGAAATGATCTCACTTCTGAGATTAAGTATCAAACGGTGATAAAGATAAAAACAGTCACCCCTAAAGTTTTTTTGTTTTGTTACATTTGTAAATTTGACTGTCATTTAAGCACTGTTGTGAGTCCTGTGCAGTTTCACGTATTATGGTGCCATCCCACAGCAGGACGCTAGAGGGCGTATCGCGCTCGGGGTATGGAGTAGCTTTGGGGCACAGAGGAAGAATAAAACTTCCTGTTATGAAGCTACGATAGCTCAACGTGTGTGCCTTTTGCTATTCTCTACCACAGGTCAGTAAAAACACCTTACAATGACTGTGCAATACAGACCATATGTGTAGAGAAGGTTGTTATGAGAGACTTGTACAGGCCGGCAAAAGAAGCCGTTTGTGAAGCGATTGGTGTGTAAATCGTGGCTTATTGATGTATGCTAAGCGATGCTAATGCTAGCGGACTTGGCTAATGTGGAGTAGAGTGGGGAAGCTAACCAAAACTAAATGAGAAACTGCTGGACTCACATGTGAACTTTTACTCATGTGCACTCTATAAACAGTCATATGTTATTCTTCTGGTTATGATGTTTAGTTAAAGTACAGTTTTGGTGGTTTAATACCGAAACCAGTAATGTAATTTGGTAAGGTGACTTAGTGAGTAATGGCGACTGTCGATGAATGACTCTTGATGAGAGAGAAGCGCCATTAAAGGAGCATTGCATTTTATATAGCTGATAGTTTGCATTATAGCATTAGATGTGTTTGTTTTATGAACAAAGCTAATTAATTGTGTAAACAAAATGGAACAACAGCTAAAGGTATGTAAAAATACAGTTCATTCAGGCACTTAATGCTGTAATAGGTGTTTCAATGGTTAAAAGCAAATGTGTTACTGTCTGTTACACATGTAGTTAAAAGGATCGAGTTAAGAACAGCAGTATGAGTGTGTTATGTGTTTATCTTTAAAATGAATGAGTTCTTGTTGTACATTGTGATTATAATTTGTTGATGGACTCAAAGAGACTCTACTGAATAGTTTTATGAAGTTGTGGAAATGTTTTGTGATTCATATTGTCTTGACTCAGGAGCACGATGGCCATGTTTTGTAAAAGAGACTAAAGTGAAAGGCCATTGGTTTATATTCAGTTTAGTAACACTTGAGGTATGTTTATAGATTTTCTGGTGAAGAATAAAACTTCCTGTTATGAAGCTACGATAGCTCAACGTGTGTGCCTTTTGCTATTCTCTACCACAGCACCACACGTTGGCACAGGAAGCCAGTTGCCCCTCAGACGACAAACCTAGGGAGGCAACACACGCTTATAGTTGCTCAATAATTGTGTACACACAGATATTCTCCTACAAAAGCCAAAATCTCACTTTTACTTTCTGAAGTATTAAGGTTTTACTTCATGGATTCCCCAAGAGCACTGTAAATTTATAAAGACCACAAGACTCCATTTAGCAGTGGACCTCAAATATGAAACTTACACATACTCATAAATAAACCTGTCAAGTTTAAAGCAGATATGATTAAAGATTTTAGAAGTAACTGAAGAGCGGAATTAGCCCAATTTTTTGCCTATAATTTGTTGTTCACTGTAATCTGTATAATAAAAACAGAGCAGTCCTACCATGAGCACACCGAAGTACGTGAAATGGTTACAGGAACAGGTGACGTTATTCTGACCAGGTGTCCAATGAGTGGAGCAGCCCTCATGACTAAAATCTTATAAGTCAAACAAACAGATGAGATGCTGTCACATCTGAATTACATCAGCTCACTCAGAAATATGTTTAGTAATTTAATTTACAATACACACAGTTATGCTACACAATCCTGTTTATGACAGATGTGATGCTTGGTTACTCACTGTTTGTGGAAAAATTAAAGAACTGACAGGAAGGTCTTTGGTTTTCCTATGACACACACACACACACACACACACACACACACACACACACACACACACACACACTTTTCACTTTTTTTTTACTATTATTTAAACATTTATACAATGACCAATTACATAGTTTTTATATTTTTTACAAGCAAAACAAAAAATGGTGCTGTTTTAAAAATGATATAAAGCTACAGAGGGCAAGAATGAAGTAAATGATTAAATTGTAGTTACATTTATAGCGGTGGTAAAGTTCATGGTGATGTTGACAGGATCCTCGAGTCCTCTTATTTCCTTATCCTGCACACTCAGGATTACCAGTCTTTGATCATGTACTTCATATAAGACTCCCACATCACTCTACAATGCAGCACATTAATCAGTCAGTTTGAAAGTTTGTCCATTACTGTTTATGTAATATTTCCTCACAATCCTGACTGGAAAAAGCTGCTCAGTAATCTAGTTTCAATACACAAAAATAAAATGTTATGTAAGATTTTCTAACTATTCTAATTATGTTAAAGGGGAAAAGCTACCTGGTGATCCACTCACAGTATTTTTAATCAAAGTCATCTACATCCCAGTAAAAACACAGGGTCAGTCTCTTCTACTGTAATGACTTCTTCCATAAAAATTTCCCTAAATTTCTATTGATTTACATCTTTGGAAAAAAAAAAGTACCTCTTCCTGTTTTGTAAACAGCCTGCGCAATGTGTGAACCTGCTGATGAACCTTTTTTTTTTATAAGACACACTAAATAGGTGTGTGTTATATCACAAATATACTGTATGTTTTTACTGCAGCATTTAGATATGTTAGTATCTTAATTAGATTTCTAATATATAATAACTGCAAAACACTGATCACATATTCAACATTCTGAAATAAATTCTGAATTATTTTCATTCATTTAATTTAATGAAGTTTGTCCTCTCATGGTTAAAAGTTTCCTGTCAATCGTAAAATCATGTGTGTGAATTTACAGTTGTTGGTAAAACCAAATCAAATAAAGTGTTGCCAAAGACACAAATTAACATTAGAGTTTAAACAAATGCAGTCTGACCCTGTTGGTTTCAGGCAGCTTATACAGAGCGAAGATGATCTTGTCATGTGGTTCAATATTCAGGTCCTTTGGTAGTTGAACACGCACTTTGCTGTTGGTGACGCCCTTCAAGTTTGCCTGTATCATTGGCAGAAACAGAAAGAAAAGCTTTGTATCAGCATAAAGGAATCTCATAGCTACTCCTGATGGTATTTGAGCTGAATGAAATATGAATAGCATACATTTTCATTATTTGTTAATTTTTGAAATATATGATAAGAAAATAATATGATCTGATAATTGTGGTCAAAGCAATGTCACAGATATCAAAGCAGTAACTCTTGCAATTATTATTGTAGGGGCTTTACCTTACAATATGAAGTGCCTTGAGGCCACTGTTTGTTGTGATTTGGTGTTATATAAATAAAATAAAATTGAAATAACTCAGTAAAATGATTCATTTGAGATCAAAATGTGTAAATATTTTAAAAATTTGTCATTTAGTAGTCTTTGTTCGCAGCCCAGACCAAGGAATTAATTAGACATGATTGATTTTTCTGAATTTCTTTTTTTTTTTTACCTCATCCTCACTGACATAAATTGCAAGGCCGTTAAAGGGACCACTGGATTTGAACACGAGGGCCACAAAATTGCTAGAGTGTTTTGTTGTAACATTCGCTGTTACATCAAGTGTGCCTAAAAGATTCTCCACGTTCTGCATGGCTCTGGTGGGGAAAGACAAGAATATATATTAAAATGCATTATTGTAATTTACACTCTTCCATTAATTCTTAATAGAACATTCTTAAATATACTTTAATAATAACCTCTGCTCTTCATGTTTTACTCTCCCGTACAGTATATTTGATCAAAGACATTTTATAAATTACTCACAGACACAAACATCAAATCCCAACAAATAATAAAATAAGTTCAGTGTTAAAAGAGTAAAATGCTTACGTAACAGGGTTTCCTTTAGATGAACCGTCCAAAATGTTTGTTGTATACCTCAAACAGCAGTTGGCTGTAAAGTAGATCAAAGGAAACAGATAACACCAGGGGTTAAAGTAAGCCGGTACGGTCCGGTACTGCGTACCACTAAAAGATTCTGCACCTGGTACCTGGAAGAGGGGGAGCGGCTCTCTGCTGTAAAGCTGTCATTCAGAACCGGTCACAGCTGCACTTTGGGGCAGAATAGATCTGCTAGCAATAAGCAGTCTAAAACATGACTTAATCAGTCAATAAAAAGCTTTGGTTTTTTTTTTTTGTTTGTTTGTTTGTTTGTTTTTCTCATTTCAAATTGTTTTTGAACTGTTCGTGCTGTGCTGGAGCCTCAATTCTCCAGCTTCTCTCACCTCAGAGCTGGAGGCATGCTTTAAAACTTTCACCATACATTTAGCCTGTTAACTGGCCACGCATTTAGTGCATTTTATATCACAGGCTAGCTAGACCCTTTTATTTTGATTGACACCTCATTCGGCCAATCATGTAAATGGCCGTACCAAAATCCCTTGAAAAAAACATGTGTGATGCCCTTTGATTATTATTGGCTCTGGAAAATCCATTTCTAAACATGATTGGCTGAATGAGGTGTCAATCAAAGTGAGAGGGTCTAGCCTCTCACTACAGCACTACATGCTTCCTGCGGACAGGACATGGCTAGGCTATGACATGGGTTTTCTGGAGCCAGTAATAACCAGAGGGCGACATGTAGTTTTTCCAGGTGATTTTGGTGCGGCCAGTTAACAGGTTAATGTCTGTCTGCTCAATACAAAACATCCCAATTAAAAGCAAAGAGAGATTAACTAATTGTGTTTCATGTTATTCTGATCAATTTCAACAACACAGCACAGCTTGAAAACACTGCTTATAACCGGAGATTTCATTTACACTACAGGAGAGGGCATTTACCTCCAAAACACAATGGTTTCCAAGAGGATTGAGGTTTGACAAGAAGCCAGAATGCATGGAGGTGGTCATCAGTTGTGTTAAGTGTACAGTGTGTGCAAACATCCCAGTTACTTAACAACTGAAAAAATATATTCCACACTGTCAAGTGCTTCTAATTTCTGCCTTATACAGGTAGGCAACAATAAAGTTTTATATACACTGCTCAAAAAAATAAAGGGAACACTTAAACAACACAATATAACTCCAAGTAAATCAAACTTCTGTGAAATCAAACTGTCCACTTAGGAAGCAACACTGATTGACAATCAATTTCACATGCTGTTGTGCAAATAGAATAGACAACAGGTGGAAATTATTGGCAATAAGCAAGACCCACTCAATAAAGGAGTGGTTCTGCAAGTGGAGACCACAGACCACTTCTCAGTACTGATGCTTTCTGCCTGATGTTTTGGTCACTTTTGAATGTTGGTGGTGCTTTCACACTCGTGGTAGCATGAGACGGACTTTACAACCCACACAAGTGGCTCAGGTAGTGCAGCTCATCCAGGATGGCACATCAACGTGAGCTGTGTGTTCAGAGGCTGGAGGCGCTACCAGGAGACAGACCAGTACACCAGGAGACGTGGAGGAGGACGTAGGAGGGCAACAACCCAGCAGCAGGACCGCTACCTCTGCCTTTTTGCAAGGAGGAACAGGAGGAGCACTGCCAGAGCCCTGCGAAATGACCTCCAGCAGGCCACAAATGTGCATGTGTCTGCACAAACGGCTAAAAACCGACTCTATGAGGATGGTATGAGGGCCCGACGTCCACAGATGGGGGTTGTGCTCACAGCCCAACACCGTGCAAGACGCTTGGCATTTGCCAGAGAACACCAGGATTGGCAAATTCGCCACTGCCGCCCTGTGCTCTTCACAGATGAAAGCAGGTTCACACTGAGCACATGTGACAGACGTGACAGAGTCTGGAGACGCCGTGGAGAGCGATCTGCTGCCTGCAACATCCTTCAGCATGACCGGTTTGGCAGTGGGTCAGTAATGGTGTGGGGTGGCATTTCTTTGGAGGGCCGCACAGCCCTCCATGTGCTCGCCAGAGGTAGCATGACTGCCATTAGGTACCGAGATGAGATCCTCAGACCCCTTGTGAGACCATATGCTGGTGCGGTTGGCCCTGGGTTCCTCCTAATGCAGGACAATGCTAGACCTCATGTGGCTGGAGTGTGTCAGCAGTTCCTGCAAGATGAAGGCATTGACACTATGGACTGGCTCGCCCATTCCCCAGACCTGAATCTGACTGAGCACATCTGGGACATCATGTCTCGCTCCATCCACCAATGTCACGTTGCACCACAGACTGTCCAGGAGTTGGCGGATGCTTTAGTCCAGGTCTGGGAGGAGATCCCTCAGGAGACCATCTACCACCTCATCAGGAGCATGCCCAGGCGTTGTAGGGAGGTCATACAGGCACGTGGAGGCCACACACAATACTGAGCCTCATTTTGACTTGTTTTAAGGACATTACATCAAAGTTGGATCAGCTTGTAGTGTGTTTTTCCACTTTAATTTTGTGTGTGACTCCAAATCCAGGCCTCCATTGGTTAATAAATTTGATTTCCATTGATTATTTTTGTGTGATTTTGTTGTCAGCACATTCAACTTTGGACAGAACAAAGTATTCAATGAGAATATTTCATTCATTCAGATCTAGGATGTGTTATTTGAGTGTTCCCTTTATTTTTTTGATATATATATATATATATATATATATATATATATATATATATATATATATAATGTTTTTGAAATAATTCAGGAACCACAGAACCTCTGGACTACAGCCTAATAGTATATTTATTGCTGCTGTCAACAGGATGTTTATAGAATCTAAAATGAATCTATTCATTCATTTTCTTTTCTTTTCTATTCCTGCTGTCATAGGGTGAGAGGGAGGGTACACCCTGAACAGGGCTAACACAGAGAGGTAGGTACATTCACACCTATGGCCAATCTAGACTAGACATAGACTAGCCTTTTTCGCTGTGAGGTGATCAACACACCACCGTGCCGCTCGGATATGTATTTAGTATTTATGAAATTCAACTAAAAGTTGTCCCCCCAACAGCAAAGACATTTCTAGTTAAAGTTACAGAAATGTAGTAAATTACTTACTAAAAGTTTCATTACAAACTGAACTACAATAATTTCCGCAGGAACCATTTCCTGACACACAGTTCCAGGAAAAAAGATCGCGAGATACAAAAGCCACCAGCCACCAGAGCATGCACCACTTTATCCTGGGAAATGAAGAGAATCAGATTAGAACAAGAAAGCTCACTGCTGTCACTTTACATGCTATAAGTAAAAATAATAAACTGATTCATTTAGATTTATATTTTAGCTGTACAGGCACTGGAATACATTTTTAGTAGTCTGGTGTTTAAATAACTACCAACCCCAAAAATCTAGGACAAGTAAATAAAAACATTTGCATGATGCACATAAAAATACAAACAAAAACAATACACACATGTAAGATAAGATAGGATAGGATAGGATAGGATAAAATATATTTTATTGATTGCACAAAGGGGAAATTAAAGGTAACAGACTATCCATCAAACAATCAAACAAGACAATGCAGGAGGGTGGGGTGGGGTGTGGAAAGGGAGGCTGGGAGGGAGGGAGGGAGCCAGCAGAGGCGAGTAGTTCAGGGGATACTGTGGAGCCAGTCCCAGCTCCCCCCTCGGCTAACAGTTCCTGATAAGAGGTGGAATATTCATCAGCAGCCTTGGTCGCCAGGGATACCAGTTAGCACGGGTCAAAAGAGACGGATGGTGCATCTGTTTACATAACATCCAGGAGAAAATGAGATTACCAGCTATTCAAGGCCAGCCAGGGAGGCCAAATTTCAAATAAACACAATTTGTTAACACAAAACATCAAATTAATCAGTGACACGGGCTGTCACTGATTAATTTGCTGACAGCCCTACAGTCTCGCTGGAGAAAAACTTTCAATGGTGAAAAAAATTCCAATCATTCAAATTTTCTTGGGTCCATCCTCGCCATGCAGAGACAGACAACTTCTCCAAGTTTTAATCCATTCTGCATGCGGACACGGCCTGCGAGCCTCAAGCCTCGCCTCCAAATTGCAGTTCAGTTCCAGCAGATACTGACTCTGAGTTTGTACTGATCTGCACATACCATCACACTGGTCAGGAAGCCCTACCAAGGCCCAAACGACTGCCCAGACTTTCCGAATTTCGCGATAAAACAGGTATCCCCCCATGTCCAATCAGAAGAAATCCTGTTATCAATATGCCAAATATGTATGCATCTTCCATGTCCTTAGTTGACAACAGCCAGGCACGTAATCTTCCATTCTCCCCAGGAGCCAGCCGGGTACGTCCCACTTGGACACGAGGGTTCTCCTTTTTCCCAGTCTCTTCTTGGAGACAATTTGATCAATAGCGTTGAGAGACCAGCTGACCAAAATACATAATTTTAATTTCCAGTTTGGAAGATGTGTAAAGAGAGGCTCTAAAAAGCGTAGCAAAGCAGGGCAGAAAAGGAGATGGTTGGGAGAGAAAGACAAGGCGGCCACCTCCACTGAGAGAAGAAAGAGACACTTTAAATAAAAACACTAAACAGTAAAGTGCAATACAGAAAGCTAAAAGATGTTTTTAAACTAAAGAGAACAAGAATATAGCCTACCCTTGCATGATGCTGGGTCTCCTTGTACAAATGATTTCACCTAAAAAGAATACAGAACACAGTTGGTGTGACAGCAGGAAAACAGGCAAATGAGCAAACCTGCTGGAACTGATAAGGTTTATGGAACGTTTTTAAAATGGCATGTAAATGACCAGAGACAGGAGTAAGCATCAACTTATCAAAAGCTAAAAATACCTTTGGGGCTAATCCTCTGTTGCCACTGAGTCTTCATTAAATGAAGGATGACAGAATGTATTTTTTTTTCCTGTCTGGCAGCTTTTCCAATCAGAATCATCATCTGAATGCACTTTTGTGTCAAACATATTTGCTTTTCCAAGAATTCAATTAAATTCAATTTTATTTATATAGCGCCAAATCACGAGAAATAGTCATCTCGAGGCGCTTTGTATTGTAGGTAAAAACTCTACAATAATACAGAGAAAACCCAAGAGTCAAAACAACCCCCTATGATCAAGCACTTTCAACAGTGGGAAGGAAAAACTCCCTTTTGACAGGAAGAAACCTCCATCAGAACCAGGCTCAGGGAGGGGGGGTCATCTGCTGTGACCTGCTGAGGGGAGGGAGACAGGACAAAAGACATGCTGTGGAAGAGAGCCAGAGATTAATAATAGCTAATGATTAAATGCAGAGTGGAGTACAAATGGAGTAAAAAGAGGTGAATGAAAAAACACAGTGCATCATGGGAACCCCTCAGCAGCCAGACATCCAGATACTAGGGTTACATACCTACATACACAAACATACACAAAGTACTTCCTGGACTTGAGGTTTGGGTATTTCCAAATATTATTTCCAAATATTCCATATATTGACCAGATATTATATATTATTCACTGGGCAATACACTACACCAGCTGAGGGTTTTCAGAGGTGGACGTTAACCTGTGTAAGCTTAGGTTAAATTTGTGCGTCTCAAATGACTATTCCATTTTTTTTCCCAACCTTTGCCTTTGAATTCTTTCCTGCTCTTCCTCATTCCACCACCAAATACCTTCTTAGCAGTTTCTCTCACCACTTCAGCTGTACTTTCCCACTTATCTGGTGACTCTTCCCTGCCACCCAGAGCCTGTCTCCCAATCTACCCTCTTCAAGATTGTACATTCTGCATTAGATGTAGTCTATCTGTCCTCCACTCTTGTGTTACCCTGTGTTCCTCCCGCTTGTTCACCAAAGCCATTTCCATCCTCTTTGAAAATTTCCATAACCATCAGCCCATCTGCATTTCTCTCCTTAACACCTGTCCATACCTGTCCAACATCTGCTCCTCACCTCTGTTACTTTCACCTACGTCCCCATTAAAGTCTGCTCCAGCCTAAAGCCTGCTTAAAGCCTGCTCACCAATTCCCCCCCGGATGCCCTCTCTGATGCAACTCTCCCCTTTTTTCTGGGACTGGCACTGCGAGTGCGCTGGCTTCTGGTGTCTGTGGCCAACAATAATTATAATTATTATGTAGCAAGTTGTGCATTACAGCCTGGAATTAACATTTGTTGTGACTCTACCCTCAACTCTAACTAGCCTCTAGTAGCCAAAGCACCACACTTGAGTTTCAGCCATGGGCATTAATGATTATTAAAGCGTTATCCGTTCTTGTGTTATAGCAATCGTAACCTTCAAAAAGAAACTGTGGATAGTTTTGGAGCCACAATATTTGTATAAAGGAGGTCTGGGTGGATGAATGGGTCAACAAGACACTGGACTTACACATGACAGACTGTATCATCTCCCATTTCCAACTAACAGCCAACATTCTTTTAATGCACAGTCATTCCATAATCTTGAATGTATGATTTATTAATCTTAATGATGACAACAAAGGGCCACTGAGTGTTTCCTGTTCCTAATCAAAAGCTATTTCTGTAAATATGACTATTTTTTCTTAACTATCTGTGCTACACTTCCTGATTCAGGAAATGCTTCCATGGGTCACATTCGAAGGACATGGAAGAACAACCTGTTGTGAGTCAACATCATGTTACATACAGGGGTTGGACAATGAAACTGAAACACCTGGTTTTAGACCACAACATCCCTTTCAGACAGCTTCCTCTTGCGTCCACAGTTAATCCTGTTGGATGTGGTTCGTCCTTCTTGGTGGTATGCTGACATTACCCTGGATACCGTGGCTCTTGATACATCACAAAGACATGCTGTCTTGGTCACAGATGCACCAGCAAGACGTGCACCAACAATCTGTCCTCTTTTGAACTCTGGTATGTCACCCATAATGTTGTGTGCATTGCAATATTTTGAGCAAAACTGTGCTCTTACCCTGCTAATTGGACCTTCACACTCTGCTCTTACTGGTGCAATGTGCAATTGATGAAGATTGGCCACCAGGCTGGTCCAATTTAGCCATGAAACCTCCCACACTAAAATGAGGTGTTTCAGTTTCATTGTCCAACCCCTGTATTTACATATTATTTGCATATTGCTCAAAGCATGAGCAATTTGGAAAGCAACAGACCTGCTCACACTACAAGTTATCAATGCCACTGCTGTAAAAATAAATTCAGAAAGTGATCTATTACTATAGATAGTAATAGGGTCTAGAGTTCTAATGAATCTTAAAGGAAACACATATTAAATTCAAAGAAGAGAAAATCAGCAACTACAACTAGAACAGGACACCGCAGAAAACCAGCCTTCAAAGTTGGACAGGAAATGGCCAATAGAAGCCAAAATATCCCCCATCATCAATTTTAGAGACTGCACCCACCTGGAGCAAACAGTGGTGTAGCAATTATAGTTAGTATTATTATTACTAAGTAGTAATATGGCGCCAGTGTGTTCGGCAGGCCGTCGACCTCTCGTTACTTTGTTTGTGTTTTTATTGTTTTCATGTTCAGTATTGTGCGCTGAGTCTCTGCTTGTATATGATCGCCAGTCTCTCCTGGACATTCAGCTTCGAGCCGAAAGTTTAGGTGTAATTGATTATGGTGGACACGATACTCTGCCCCCACACCTATTGAGTGTTCCAACTCACCTCTTCCGGGCATTGGATTTGTGCTCTCGGCGAAAGCGCCGCCGTTACCGTGGCAAGCGTGGTGGACAGCTGGTGAAACTCAAGGGCTGCCTGGCACGCTCGGCCCCCATGGTTCCAGTGAATAACGGATTGCTGTTCTCTATGCCACGGCGTTTTCTGGATCCGATCGACACTGGCCTGCTGCTCGTCTCTAGCGTGGATAGGTGCACCCTGTCACGTCCCCCCTGCTTCTCTGGGCTCCGCCAGCGTGGAGTTAACCCGAGGAATCTGAAGACACTACCTCGGGTCCCTCGGTCTGCTAAGCCACAGGCCGTGGCCCCAGTTAGGTTCGGCTTGGTTAACGCCAGGTCTCTGGCAAATAAAACCTTCATTGTAAGGGACTTCATCACTTCCAGTAGCCTGGATTTTCTCTGTATAACGGAGACCTGGATCGAGGCTGGTGATTCCAGTGTTTTTGTGGAGCTTTTACCGTCTGGATTCTCCTACTTAAGTTCCCCTCGGACTTCCAGACGGGGAGGAGGAACGGCAGCTGTTTACAAGAACAACTTCAAATGTAAGCCACGTCATATACCATCCTCAAGCTTCGAGGTAACTTTATTTGAAGTGAATTGTTCTAACCCGGTGCTGTGTGCCGTCGTCTACCATCCCCCGAAATTTGACAAGGACTTTCTAGGTGAATTTTCTGATTTTTTTATCAGGTATAATGACTGAGTATGATCATGTGCTTATACTTGGAGATTTTAATATTCATGTATGTTGTCCTGCGAAACCGATGGCGAAGGACTTTCTTACTCTTATAGACTCTTTTAATTTGGTGCAGTGGGTGACCGGCCCCACACATGAACATGGTCATTCATTGGATCTTATTCTCTCTTATGGCTTGCCTGTGACTGATCTAGAAATAAGTGATAATATTATCTCTGATCATATGCCTGTTCTGTTAAATGTTGTTCTATCTGCTGCCACAGTTAAACCTCTCCTTCCCGCTGGTCGGTGTCGAGTTTTTAACTCTTCTACTCTTGCACAGTTTTCTGCTGCCTTTGAGCAGCTTAACGTTCCCTCTGACTTAGATACAGAGCAACTAAGTCTCTGGTTGGACGGATCTTGTAAGTGTATTTTGGATGCTGTAGCACCTAAGAAAATCATGCAGTCCAAAGTAAAAACTTATCCGTGGCTTAATGACAAAACTCGCACCGCCAGGCGGGAATGCCGTAAGGCTGAACGTAAATGGAAGAAGGACAATTTGCAAGTTTCCTTCCAGATCCTCAAAAACTGTTGGCGACACTATCAGAACACCGTCAAGGAAGAAAAAAGGGAATACCTATCCAAGATTATTGTGTCCCATCGTGATAACTCACGTATGTTGTTTAAAATGATTGATTATGCCCTTAATGCCCCACGGCCTGCCTGTGTAGAGGCATGTCCTAAAGCATGTGATGATTTTCTGCACTTTTTTAAAGATAGGGTAGCTGCTGCAAGAGCCCTTATTTTACCACCTATTTGTGATCCTTCCTGTATGGCTCCTTATCCAGCCCTGTTTGAAAAATGTGAATCAGTGAATCTGACTTTTTTAAAGGATATAGTCGAACATATCAAGCCATCAGGTTCTCCTCGTGACCCTGCTCCCCCTCAGTTTCTTAAGGAGGCCTTTTCCAGCATAGGACAGATTATTCTTGATATTGTAAACAACAGCCTGCTGTCAGGTACAGTTCCTGCGAGTTTTAAGCACGCTGTGGTGCAACCTCTTCTTCAGAAACCCGGCCTTGATCAAACAGTTTTAGCTAATTTTAGACCTATTTCTAAGTTGCCTTTTATCTCCAAAGTTTTAGAGAAAGTTGTTTCCACTCAGGTTACGTCCTATCTAGACGAACATAACATTGCGGAAGTTTTTCAGTCAGGTTTTAAGGCCCTGCACCGTACGGAGTCTGCGTTAGTGCGAGTTTTTAATGATATTTTCAGGGCAAATGATGCCAGGGAGCATGTTGTTCTTGTTCTCCTCGACCTAACTGCAGCGTTCGACACAGTGGACCACAGTATTTTATTAGCTCGTTTACGAACCCAGTTTGGCTTCAGTGGCACCGCATTAGAATGGCTTAGGTCTTATCTGGCAGACAGAACCATGTCTGTAAGGTTAGTCGATTTTGAGTCTTCATCTGCTCCCCTACTTTATGGGGTCCCTCAAGGCTCAATCCTCGGTCCCCTGCTCTTCTCACTTTACTTGCTCCCATTGGGCTCAATACTTAGAAAACATGGGATCGCCTTTCACTATTATGCAGACGATAGCCAGATATACATGCCCTTAAAAAAAGGTACTCACTCGATTAAGGCGTTATTGCTGTGTCTTGAAGACATTAAGGCATGGTTGGCCTTAAATTTCCTAAATTTTAATGATAAGAAGACTGAGGTAATGGTGTTTTGCCCCAGTGGCTCCTACGCAACATCTTCCATTGACCTGGGGCCCTTGGCACCTTATTTAAGGCAGACCATCTCAAACTTAGGTGTAAAAATTGATAGCGACTTTAAAATGAATTCCCAGGTCAGGGCAGTGGTTAAGTCCTGTTTTTACCATCTTAGGCAACTGGCAAAGATTAAACCGATCCTTTCAAAACCACATTTTGAAACAGTGATCCATGCCTTCATTACATCTCGGCTTGACTACTGTAATGCTCTTTACCTTGGAATTAGTCAATCCTCCCTTAAGCGCCTTCAGCTCGTCCAGAATGCTGCTGCGCGGCTTCTGATGGGCGGCCAGAACGAGAGAGCATATCACTCCTATTCTGGCTTCACTACACTGGTTGCCAGTACATTTTAGAGTTCATTTTAAGATTCTCTTATTTGTTTTTAAATGTTTACATGGTCTTGCCCCATCTTATCTCTGTGAGCTATTAAACCCATACCTCCCAGCTCGTTGCCTCAGGTCGGCTGATCACCTGCTCCTAGAGGTACCAAGGTCGAAGTTGAAGCTCAGGGGTGACAGAGCTTTTAGTGTTGCTGCTCCTAAACTATGGAACAACTTGCCGTTGCATATTAGGAGCGCTCCTTTATTGGCGACTTTTAAAACTGCTCTTAAGACACATTTTTATTCCCTGGCTTTTAATACATGCTGAGACTCGTTTTATTCGTATTATTTGTTTTATTGTGTTGGTGCTTATTGTCGTTGTTGTCATTGTTATGTGTATTAGTTTATTTGACTTCTATCTGTACAGCACTTTGTTGCAATTGCTGTTGTTTTAAAGTGCTTTATAAATAAAGTAGTAGTAGTAGTAGTAGTAGTAGTAGTACTAAGGTGTAAGACAGCCAGAGCTTAATAATAACTAATTATTAAATTAATAATTAAATGGAGAGTGCTGAATAAACACATAGAGAGTAAAAAGAAGTGAGTTAAAAAGAAACAGTCATGGGAACCCTCCCATCAGCCCAGGCCTGACTATAAACTTTATCACAAAGGAAAGTTTTAAGCCTAATCTGTAGGGGGGGAAAAAAATGATAGTTTAATGTTTTAAAAAGTACACATGCCTTCAAAATAAAACAAAACAAAAATAAATAAATATATTAAAAAAACAGACAACATTTGGATCTGTACATATAAGCAAATGATTACTGATGCAGAGTTAAAAACAATATTACAGCCATAATCTTAAAAGAAAGCTAAATTCGATCTCTAACATAAAGAGAACCAAAGTGTAGCCAACCTGTTCAAATGATCTGATTTGAGAAAAATACAGAACACAGCTGATGTGACAGCAGGAAAACAGCAAATGAGTAACCATGCTGAAATAGAAGGGATTCATAGGATGCTGTTGATATGTCACGTAAATGACTTTATGAAAAGGAAGCATCAATATACACACAGCAAAAAACACTGATCTTATCTCCCACTGAGTATACAGCAAATACAGGTGATATCACATTATTGAAAAATATTACACTGACTGGACGCTGCATATACATTCTGTTCACACAGTCAGCACTAAGTTATCCTTTTAGAAGCTAATTTATCTTGAATTTAAAAAAAAAAGTCTTTATCTTATACTGATTGCTGTATGTCACTGATATGACCAGCAGATGGCAGTAGTACAATTAAAAAAATAATAAAAAGCAAGTTGAATATAAATTATGAATCTTCCAGTTTTGTGTATATTGTAATTTTCCACATTTTATCACAAGAAAAAAAAAGTCAGAATTAAAGCATGGAGGACTGTATCACATTTTGTGTCTTGATTTAAAAATTTGCAGTTATATTTATTTCTGCAGTGTCAACAAAATGCATGAGTGTGATGCCAGGCCAGAGACGGGGTTTTGGTGTGAGATGTTTGAACATAATGTCATTATATCAACTTGAATTCAAGTCTAATGTAGATTTATAGACCAACCATATATTCAATGATTGTGTTCGTTGCACTTGCTATTTTATCCATCAATGGAGCTCTCCAGGCAATCCGACTGAGGTGCATTTAGAGCAGAATTTTCAACTTTAAAAAGAAAATGGGGAGTGTGACAGAAGAAAAAGTATTTTGATATAGCGGCTTTCACAGTTTTCTGATAAAAACGCCAGCTGTCACGTAACAACTGGAAGGACACCTGTAACCAAGGGCGCAGGAAGGAGTTTACTATCCGTAAATACTCGGAGCAAAGTATAAAAACTGCTATTTGATCTTTTACTTTTTTCTTTTTCAAATGTTTCTTGGAACAACAGTGTTGTGTACACCTATATTATTGCATGTATAATTAAATATATGTTAGGGGTGGGACTCGATTAAAAAAATTAATCTAATTAATTACAAGCTTTGTAATTAATTAATCGAAATGAATCGCATTTTAATCGCATTTCAATATTTGACATGAGAAATATTAATTTAAGTTTAGTTGATGAATAAATCAATATACATAAGCTTAAACTTCAAAATGTTGTTTATTTTCCCACCAGTCTACTACACAGACCAACGAAGGGTGGAAGTTCTCCTGTGATAAGCAAACACCTGAAATTAAATTAGCATCATAACTGGATAGTTTTATTCAACATTAATGTCTCACTTGTTATAGTTGGAAATTAATCATTCTCTCAGCTGTATTCCTTGATGTTGTTATGCTTGTTTTAACAGCTTATTTTGAATTAAAGACTTAAAATTAAACCACAAAAAGGAGAAAAAGTTCGTTCTCCGTTTAACAGCTGCTTTTACACAGCTGTGCTTCGCACTCATGGTTGCTAGGCGACAGGAGCGGTGACGGCAGGTGACGCTGATATGAAGGCTAGCCGCTCACTTCCGGCCTTTGTGGTGTTCGTGGGCTGCGAAAGACGTGGGCCGGGTCCTTCGCAGGATGCGGCCCCTAATTTGGACATTGTGCGTCGATATAATCTGTATGCCGGGAACTCGCGCACTGAGAAACGTTCCACGGTGCAAAGTGCGATTAAAATGCGTTAAAATTTTTAACACGTTAATTTCCCCGTAATTAATTAATCGAAATTAACGCGTTAAAGTCCCAGCCCTAATATATATATATTTTATAAACATAAAATGTGGAAAAACCACCAAACAAAATGGCTTGAGTCTTTTATGAAGCATAATGTCATTCCAGGCTGTAGGGCTTACTTTATCAGCTGGCCGCACTGGTACTAGTACAAAGGAGTATTGGGGCCACATTGAGAAAAAAAAATGAATTGTGCATTTTGAGAATAAATTCAAAATTTTTAGAAAAAAATCAAAATGTGCAGATTAAAGTCATTTCAAGTCAAACAACTGCCACGACGCATCTGTTATCCCCTCCAGAATGTCTTGTATAAAGAGTTAGTGAAACTATACTTTAGAATCGGCTTTAGTAACAAGGAAATGATTTCTCTTTTAGTACATAAACACAATGTAGTAATAAGTATGAGGACGTTAAAGAGAGAGTGCAGAAAGCTGCATCTGCTCAGAAGGAAAACCCACACAAACTGGCAACGGTTAGATGGAAGGATGGCTGCACCTTCGTACAGTACAGAGGGGACATGTAGGACCACAAGACACAATAACACAGCTGATCAAGTTGTTTCTACCCAAGGCATTTTGTAGAGAGTGTAGCAGCTGTGCCCATTATTTGACTTGAAATGATGACTTCGACGATTTTGACTTTATTCTCAAAATGCATAAAATGATTTTTTTTTCTCAATGTGGCCCTCACACTCCTTCATATACTAGCAAGCTAAATGTTTCAGCAGCACAAAAATAATTTAGTAACGCGCAGAACTTACTAAATTTAAGTTTGATATGTTTTATTGGTCAAAAAAAATTAATAATGGTCAAAAATGCATTTATGTAGGTTGACTGGCAACAGAATTGGTTCTGACATGAAAAAATCCTCACAGATAATGTAATGAACAAATTATTCACTTTTTAAGCTAAAAAAAACCCCAGATATTAAAAAACTCTAATCTAATAAATCTAAAATAAATATCAATAAAAATAATAATAAGCAAAAGAAATAAATAAAAGTGATACCTCTCGCATTTAATAGACAAGCTGTGTGCCTCTTTACAGCCCTGCATTTAGCCAAACAAAAGGTTAAAAACATTGGCCTCAGCAGAAGAGCCAAAATGATTTTGCTGCCTCTCATTTGAAATTCACTGCAAATTGACTTCTTGTCCAGTAAGTAAACTTTATCCTGTGTATGAAAGTAAACTGACAAACAGCCAACAGACCGTTTTACCTCATTCAGAGTTTCTGACTCCTGCCGCTGTCTCCGGCTCCCAAACGCGCAGAGCCGTTCAGAGGGGGGCGGGGGGAGCGCAGTGCCATGACGCTATGTTGCGCCTTCAAAATAAAAGCACGCGAGTTAAAAAATTTTCTCCTCCGCGGTGTAATTTCTGGGTGGGACAAATGCGCCTGTCTCCAATATTGGAGGAGACACGTCCCCCCCGGTTCCCACGCCTATACCTGTAACCTGTCCTTCTTCCACTTTCGCTCAGCTCTCCTGCACTCGCGCCTGGCAGCGCGCGTAGCGTCATTTATCCAGGGCTCAAATCAAGGTTTGGAAAATCTAATTTTCAGCGGAACCACGGTATCTAAGACAGTCTGGGAGGTTGAGTTGAATCGAAAGGTAAATTCCTCGACATCTGAATTAAAGCCGAGAGACTCAGTATTGCTGATTGCATTAAAGGCTGCGGAGAACTGAGCGGCACTGGAGGAATTAAAAACACGACAGCGCTGTGTAGCAGTGCGAGATTTCACCATATGACAAAAGAAAGGCATGTCAAAGACAACGGGCTTATGGTCAGAAAAAACAGCATCACAAACCTCCATGTTAGAACCAGTAAAACTATACGTTAGAACAAGGTCGAGAGTGTGCCCATGTTCTTGTGTTGGACTAGATACAGACTGCACCAGGGTTATAATAGTTTTGGATTTTACATTATAGTTTAGTTTTAGTTAGTTTTTACTTTTTTTTTCTCTAATTCAGTTAGTTTTAATTAGTTTCAGAGTGGTTTTTCTCGTTTTTATTAGTTTTTATTTTTGGTTTCATGCGTAGTTTTAGTTAGTTTCAGTTAGTTTCAGTATTAGTTTTAGTATTTTCATACCTAATCAGGTGCAAGATTCAAGGCGCAAAAGTGACTATTGTGTAATGAAAACTTGACAAAAAGATACCATTTAAAGAAATATATTCAACAACCAACTGTTCACAAGACATGCTAAATTTGTGTAATATTAAGGACACACATGAACATCAGCAGGAAGAAACAAAGAAAAATATGAACTCCCAAACTCAATAAATTCTACAATAAACTCCACAATAAAGTTCAGCATCAGCGCAGCAGATTAATAACACCTACATGTGGTGTTTGACAAAAACAAACTCTTTGAAGGAGTCAAAGCTCAAATCCAGCTGCATCCTGATGTTCTCACCACCTGAAGCTGCTTCTGTTTTGGAGCTAGCTTGGTTAGATGCTGCTAATTAAACTTGCAGGGTCTTTGCGGCCTCTGTACACAACCCACGGAAGTTGTCGACCTCATGTCCACATTTATGCGTGTGTAGCTGGATTGTGTGTGTTAATTACCTTATTGTCGTGTGCAGGTGTTTGTACTCAAAGAACCTCCATACGGGACTCTGCCTCAGCCATTACTTTGCGGACCAGCGCGGTGAGCGCACGCACATGCGCACTCACACAGTTGTCCTGTGGCGCTCCCAGCTTAAACTCAGAGAGCGGAAAAAATGATTTCATATCAATCCACAAGGCTTAAAAAAAAAAAACAAGTAAATGAAAGTCAGTTTATCAATAATTTCAGTTAGTTTTAGTTAGTTTTGTAAACTCACAATTCAGTTTTAATTAGTTATCCTTTTTTCCTTTTAATTATAGTTTTTATTTATTTCAGTTAACGACAATGTTTTTTCAATTTCAGTTTTCGTTATTTCGTTCGTTTTCGTTAACTATAATAACCCTGGACTGCACAAAATTAAGAGTCAATAAGATGTAGAAAATCACTGGCCAGCGGCTTCAAGGGACAGCATACATGAATATTAAAATCACCAACTATTAAAATCCGATTATAGTTTGGCATTATTCCTGCCAGGAAGTCAGCAAAGTCACCAATGAAATCTTAGTTAAACTTGGGTGGTCTGTATACAACAGCGCACAACACCGGGGAGGCAGAGCAAAGTTCAAATAAGTTCACGGCCACAGAGGTAGAGAAAGGAGAGACCTGTCGGTTGCACCTCATCCGAGCTGAACACAGGAACCAGAGAGGAGGCAATCGGATCCAGGAAGCACCACGACAGAGACGTCGACCCAGTATCTTCAGAGAAGGTGACAGGAGAACACGCCAAACTGGTTTTAAGTTTTATGAACCTGCCGCTGTGTTTCCCACGATGTCTGCGCCTTCTGCACGCAGCTAAAACGTTAATGATCCCACAACAGGGAAATTTGCATGTTACAGCAGCTCAAGTACAAAGGATGAAATAAAATAAAATAGAATAAAAATAGAGAACACTATATACATAAAATATATATCAATACACATATACACACATATACATCAAAACATTATATATGCTTGTGTTTGTGTATGTGCCGCAGACCTGTTTCTATTGGGGCCTCTTAGCCAGGTCATGTCTGTAAATGAGAACTGGTTCTCAAACATTAAGGTTAAAAAAACCTAGGTCTGTTAACAGGAATATTATTATATATATACAGTAAAAACAGCAAAATAATGTAAAATTTCCAGTTTTTATTGCTCATACTGACACTGCAGCTTTTATGAATTAGCAAGGTATTTAGAAATACATGTTCAAATGTACAAACTGGAACAGAAAAGGTTCATATTTTGATAAAGTTACTAAAGTTAGTTACTAAAAATTACTAAATTTCTAAAAATCTTAAAACGGATTACAATAAAATATGCAATAAATACACAATACAACACAATGCTAACAATGTAATCAACATAACAATATCAGAATCTCTCAAAGTATTAAACTAGTGGCAGGTGAGCTTCATTTAAAACCGAGATCAGATCTTCATGCAGTGCAGAAAAGTGGCCATGTGACTTGAAGGAGAATAACCATAAAGGATCTTTTTCTGTAGTTATTCCTTTGACCTCTGGACAATCCAGTGAGAGTTGGTGCACAAGATATATTCGATCTTTTCTCCATCTTCCAGTCATTCTGGATTCTCTTTCCTGCATCGACTTTCACCACCAGAAGTGCCAGAAATGAAGAAGTTTAAATGTGTAGCCATCCTATGTAAGCCGGTCTTGGGAATGATAAACTCCTTACCACAAAGTTTCAAATATTAGAGCGGAGTTGTTAAAATGTTCATGCTGTCACATTAATTTACATCATTTAGAATCAGTTGCTCCCTGATCTGTTACAGTGTTGTGTTTTTAAATGTCCTGATCTAAAACAGAAACAGTATTGCCACACTTTACTGTATAATGCTGTACATTCCACCAACACGCTTCTTGGCATGTTTCTAGTAGTTTGAAGCTGGTTGATGGTGCTGGGTGTTTCACTGCTCGTCGGAGGAGCTGAGTTTTTAGCTTTTCTCAGTGACATCACAAACCACAGGAAGATGAAGAAGCCTGCACGACACAAAGGAGAGAGTGAAGCAAAGGATCACAGTGAGTACAGGAAGTTCTATGGGTGTGTAAATTATACAAATGAAACTGATAATTCATCTGTATCAGGTTAATGTTTATCCATAATCATCCAAAATCAATTACACATTCTTGATACTGGACGTTTCTACACTGATGCGGTAGAGATGATATCTTTTAGATTGAAACATATTATTTTACCTTAAATATTTTTTTGCTAAATTTTAGCATATAATGTAATTAATATTTGAAATTCAACAACAACAGCGAAAAGAAAAAAGAAAAAACTTCACTGCCATTAAGGCTTGGAATGTGTGTAATTGCAATTGCAGGACAGGTGCAGCCCACTGCTCCCTCAGAAGATGGGTCAAAGCACAAGGGAAAAAACAGACCAATCACTGGTGGGGTGGTGACTCCTGTCATTGGTGAAAATATAAAATAAATGTAGAAGTCAGGATAACATTAAAGCTCCATTTCATAACAGTAAAACCTCCAGCAGACATCTTATTACCTTCTGCAAAACTACTTTACCCTAATTTGGTGGCCTTACCCTAAATTTTCATGCAAATACTTTTAGTCACCCCTGGATTAGTAAACATATAATACATATTCCAGCAACACTATGTTTTCAATACTAACAATACTCATTAAGTCAAATCGACATTAAGCAGGGTGCCCGGGTGGCTTAATGGTAAAGCCGGTGACCACATGCATATGCCGCATTGCAGTGTGCGTGGAGCAGGCTCGAGTCCCAGCCTGCCGCCCACGTGTCCTCCCCCAATTTCCTGCCTTCCTCCACTGCTAACAAAGCTGCTGTGGCCCAAAGAATTGATATTAAGCATCATGTAAGAGATTGATGTTCTATGATTTTCTTTAACATTATTACAAATACTTTGTAGGAACCACATCCTAGAAAAAGTCACACACAAAAAAATTCCATGGTAAACAAATTAGATAAAGTACTGTACTCTTGTACAAGGGTATATACCACATAATGTCTTTATATTTATACAATCTATAACAATAAGCCAGGTATAATATATACTTACAAGGTATTCATAGCTTATTTTACTCGTGTGTACAGGATTTTTACTAATAATGCACTCATACTACATAATCTGCTGAAATCAAAGCATTGTGTATAGCATCAGTATAATCATAAGGCAATCATGTTGTTTACATTTGAGCAATATTGCTGAGCACATGGCTTTAATATTGCTCAGTCATGAATCAGTCTATTATTTATGGAAACCCTGACAGCATGATAGACAAGGCTCAGCTAGTCAGAAGTTGGCATCACAGGCTAATCAATAAGGCTGCAGCCTAGAACTGATGTTACTATAAACAGACTGACTCTTTATCTACAAATTTGGGAGTCCCAGTTTCTCACTATTTGCTCAGTGACATAGTGTTGCTGTAGCAACGCTTAAAAATAGAGAGGGTGTCTGTCTCCTGAATCCAAGCTGGAAGCTGGTTCCACAGAAGAGGGGCCTGAAAGCTGAAGGCTCTGCCTCCCATTCTACTCTTAAGTATGCTAGGAACCACAAGTACGCCAGCAGTCTGAGAGAGAAGTGCTCTATTTGGGTGATATAGGACTATGAGGTCTTTGAGATAAGATGGGGCCTGATTATTCAAGACCTTGTATGTGAGGAGAAGAATTTTAAATTCTATTCTAGATTTAACAGGGAGCCAATGAAGAGAAGCCAATATGGGAGAAATCTGCTCTCTCTTTCTAGTCCCTGTCAGTACTCTAGCTGCAGCATTTTGGATCAGCTGAAGGCTTTTCAGGGAGCTTTTAGGACAGCCTGATAATAATGAATTACAATAGTCCAGCCTAGAAGTAATAAATGCATGAATTAGCTTTTCAGCATCACTCTGAGAAAGGATGTTTCTAATTTTAGAAATATTGCACAAATGCAAAAAAGCGGTCCTACATATTTGTTTAATATGTGCATTGAAGGACATATCCTGGTCAAAAATGACTCCACTCCTCAAATTTCTCACAGTGTTACTGGAGGCCAAAGTAATGCCATCCAGAGTAAGTATCTGGTTAGACACCATGTTTCTAAGATTTGTGGGGCCGAGTACAAGAATTTCAGTTTGATCTGAATTTAGAAGCAGGAAATTAGAGGTCATCCAGGCCTTAATGTCTTTAAGACATTCCTGCAGTTTAACTAATTATGTGTGTCATCTGGTTTCATGGATAGATAAAGATGGGTATCATCTGCATAACAATGAAAATGTATGCAATATTTTTTAATAATACTGCCTAAGGGAAGCATGTATAATGTAAATAAAATTGGTCCTAGCACAGAACCCTGTGGAACTCCATAATTAACCTTCATGTGAAGAAGACTCCCCATTTACATGAACAAATTGGAGTCTATGAGATAAATATGATTCAAACCACTGCAGTGCAGTACCTTTAATACCTATAGGAAGCTCTAATCTCTGTAATAAAATGTTATGGTCAACAATAGCACGCTGTGTCCACTGTCAGAGGCTGTAAGAAGATCATTTGTAACCTTCACTAATGCTGTTTCTGTACTGTGATGAATTCTGAAACCTGACTGAAACTCTTCAAATAAACCGTTCCTCTGCAGATGATCAGTTAGCTGTTTTACAACTACTCTTTCAAGAATCTTTGAGAGAAAACTAATAAAGACAGATTGATCACATTAAAGATTAAAGCATCAATTAACGGTAGGACTTCTTTGAACAGTCTAGTAGGAATGGGCTCTAATAAACATGTTGCTGGTTTGGAGGAAGTAACTATTAAAGTTAACATAAGCCAGCAGTTCTGAAAGTAGCTGAACATAGAGATAAGTCTTTGAGATGATTATGAATAATTTTTTTCTAATGCCTAAAATTTTATTTGTGAAGAAATTCATGAAGTCACTACTAGTTAAAGGAAAGAATACTCGGCTCTACAGAGCTCTGACTCTTTGTTGGCCTGGCTTCAGTGCTGAAAAGAATCCTGGGGTTGTTCTTATTTTGTTTCCTTTCTTTTTTTTTTTAGTCTGTCATGTCTGGCAGTTTTCACAAATGTAATCCTGATTTGAAAGCATTATTGTACCAAACATATTTGCTTTTACAAAAAGAGCTCTATAAGTTCTCTATAGGCTACTCTTGATAATTTTTGTCATTTCTTTTATTCATTCAATAATTTTGATTATTGTCCACAAAATATGACTGCCATGTCAGACAGGCATGAAGGAAAGTGAGAAGAAGAGAGAAAAAGAGGGAAGAAACCAAAAGGGGAATTCTTATTTTCTTCAATTAATGATGAATAGTAAGATGTCGTAGCTGTTGTTGGTTTTAATTTTAGGGGTCTCCATGTTCTTTTCGACCGAAAATTCAAACCCAATTAAATTCAAAGTTTCCACAAAAATCACTGGCATGAGCATGTTCCAGTGCAGGCTGTTTATTAGACATCTTAGTTACACAAAACACAGACAGGAAGAGAAGAAGAAAAGGACAGGAAAGGGAAGGGAAGAGCAAAAAAGTAAGACGTGAGACAAAGTGCAGCCAACATTTAAAACTTTGGACAGTTTTAGAAAGGGCTTAAAGACTTTTCTTTTTATAAGAGCTTTTAATCTTTGTGCATAATTTTTAGCTATTTTATCTACACCCTGGTGTATTTTAATTTACAGCATGGTCTGTTATTTAGTGTGTTTTATATTTTTACTGTTTTTATAATGTTTTTTGTTTTGTAGCACTTTGAAGTTTTTTTTAAAAATGTAAAGTGCATTATAAATTAAAGGTATTATTATTATTATTTATATCTTAAAGATGGTAACTGCCTACTTGCCTTTGACCCCTCCTAATTTACATAAAATCTCAACCCCTGAAACTTGAACCCCAACCAATCACCTGTTGAGGCTCTGCCCACTCGTGTCCCACGTGGGCTAAAGAATCAAAAGTCACCAGGGTACCTCAATGATTTAAAACAGAGCTGGCAGGTGTCATAATGAAGGATCTTCTTTCTATTAAAACCTCTGCTAATCTATGTTACAAAAACACAAGCGGATCTGCAGAACTCCTTGTTTGGAGCCTACCTGTCATAAGACTTCCTAAAATACAACATGAGGTTACAACAGTCATGTGAACCAAAGATTTTCCTGCATATGAGTAATAGATATAACAGGCCGTACCTTTACCCCAGTAACCTTAATGTATTCGGTGTTCATTAATTCAGTGTTTGAAACTAATGTGCTTTTAATACATGATATAAAAATAGTGACAGTAAATGTAAATATAAAGGTGATTAAAAATCCACAACACTGTACGGAGGTCTTTTTTATAGAACAACAAACTCTTTTTCCAGGCTAAATGAGCATCTTCTAATTTAGTGAGACGCCATTCCCTCTCCAGCTTTCGGGTTATCTGCTTTAAGCTGTGCGTTTGTGAATTATACCACGGAGTCAGGCACTTCTGATTTGAAGCTTTCCTTTTCAGAGGAGCCACAGTATCCAAAGTCGTACGCCGTGAGGATATAAAACTATTGACGAGATAATTGACCTCACTGGGAGCAGAGTTTAGGTAGCTGCTCTGCACTGTGTTGGCACTGAAGAGCATAATAATGAAGAAATTAGATCCTTAAACTTAGTTACAGCACTTTCACAAAGACTTCTACTGTAATAAAACTTATTCCTCACTGCTATGTAATCCATTAAAGTAAATGTAAATGTTATTAAGAAGTGATCAGAATTTGGAGACTTCTGAGTCAGTGAGGGACAGAAAGTTACAGGAGGTCACTGAACAAACTGCTCTCCATTATGGACAACCCATCTCACCCACTCCACTCCACACTAATGAGGCAGCAGAGCTCCTTCTCCCTCAGACTGATTCAATCTCACTGCCAGAACACTTCAGGAAGTCATTCCTACCGTTCTCCATAAAACTGTATAATATCTCTTCTTTCTGTGACAGGTAAACACACCTGTCAGGACATACAGTAAGATCCTACACACACATTTTTGTATTATATCCTCTTGCTGTCATGGTCCAGGGTCCGGTGGACCCTGTGTGTTTTTGGTTTGGCTTTAATTTATCTGTTCTGGGGTTTTTCTTTTGTTGTGGGTTTTTTTATTCCTTGTGTTTCCCAGTGTTCAGTGTCAGGTCTACGTCTCTGTTCCCTTGTGTCACTTGCTGTTTTATTTTGACAGTCACGTGTTCCCTGTGCTTTGTGTTTAGATTTGCTTCCCCTTTGTCATTAGATTCATTTGGTTCACCTGTAATTCCCTGTTGTTTTCACTTGGCCTGATTTCCTTGTGTGTATTTAAGCCCTCAGTTTTCCTCTGTTCATTTTTGCGTCATCGTCCCCCCCCCTCCTGTGTTCCCCTCTTAGCTGTGTGCATGCCAGTTTAGTATTTTTGTGTTTTCTTTCTCCCAGGCTTCGTGGGTGCTTTTTGCCTTGGTTGAGATTTTGTTGCATTTTTGAGTTTTTGTTTGTTTAAGATTTGTGAGCCTCCAGCAATGAAGCTGTTGAGAGTAAAGCTCCGGTTCATGCGTCCTGCATTTGGGTCCACCCCTTCCCAGCACACAGCCTGCAGCGTGACAGTTGCTGCTGTATTCCAGATTCTTTGTGTACATATTCTGATTCATAGTGTATATATTATATATTATTTATCAATGCAATTTGCACTACTCTCTGTACAATGTCAGCCTTAATATAACTCCACTTTACCTATGTTTTTATATTTTATCTATTTTTGTCTCTATATGTAAAGCTTTGCACTCATTGTTGGCACTTTCACTTTGATGTTTAGTTATTGTATATTGTATTATTTTCTTGCTGCTGTAACAATAATTTTCCTTGTGGGATCAATAAAGTATCTATCTACCAGGCGAGAGGGGGGCTTTTGGGGAAAACTGTTAGGTCCTCAGTTTCCATTCCATATCTCAGAACAAGATCCAGAGTATGATTAAAGTGGTGGCTCGGCTCCTTTACATTTTAAGAGAAGGTAAGTGCATCTAATAATAGATTAAATGCAGTCATTTTCAGCATCTATGGATGTTAAAATCACCCACTACAATGATTTTATCTGAACTGAGCACTAAATCAGATAAAAAAAATCTGAGAAATCAGACAGAAACTCTGAGTAAGGACCAGGTGGACGATAGACAATAACAAATAAAACAGGTTTTTGAATTTTCCAGTTAGGATGGATGAGACTAAGAGTCAGGCTTTCAAAAGAATTAAAACTTTGTCTGAGTCTTTGATTCATCATGACTATGCTAACCATGACTAGGCTGGAATTGTGCTACAAGCTAAGTTTGCATGTGTGGGCTTATGTCTTATGAAGTGATATATATGTATATGTCCTGTATTTCTGTTTCTTTCAGAACCACAGGCCCACAAAGACATACAGCCCACATTATCCAGGTGTATCATTCCATCCATTCTGCAATAAATCTTCAGTGAGGAATATTCTGGACTGTGCATTCTGATCGATGCCCCTCAGCGGCAATATCTCCAGCTGAATTCAGTTAACTATGCCCACCAGAACACTATGGGACTGCAGTTTGAACCAATTCCATAAAATGGTCTTTATATGTAATTTAAGGTGTACAAATATTTACATTTTTCTAATAAATATTTTCTGGTAATTTGTAAATCAATTTCATCCATCTATTTTCTTATCCAGCTTGGGACTGCAGGAGCTTATCCCAGCTGTCAGAGGGCATAGGTCAAGGAACACCCTGGACCATTAACACAAAATTGAAAATGTTATTCTAACTTTAGAAAACTTTACATAATTTTATTGTAAATGACTCCTCACAGCCTACCTGCAGTATCTTCTTCTCACACCTGGGGACACTTTGGGAATCTATGTGAGCATTCTATATTTAATGTGAATGTTAACAAAATGTGGAAAAATAATCACATCTTGACCCCTTACAATCAGCAGACTTTTTATATACAATAAATTCTTTGTATTTGAACAAGGAATACAAACGTTTACCTTCATGCAATGAAAATCTTCAGTTAAGATGCTGCAATACATAAGAATGGGCAAAATGTTTTGTTTTTGTTTTTAAATTTTCATTATCTTTTCCAGCATCTTTGAACCCTCATTATTTTACTACAGTTTGTTTCATATAACCAACTTTGAGCATCAGTTTCTGGGATGTATCATAGTATCATAATCAAAACTACACCAAATTAATGTCTGTCACATAGATAGTATGTATGCTTTACCAAGTGGATTTTTTGAAATATAATCAGAACAGGTTATACGAGAAGCTTCATGTTTATCTTGATTTTGATAAAAGGCTAATTCAACAGAGAATCACATAGTAGCAGATTGTACTGACCTTGCACGGAGTTCAGGATGCTGAAAAGGTAGATGCCAGGAGTGGTCAGGTCTCCAAATGAGAAGAAGACCAGACCCCAGGTAATGCCAAGCAGAGCACTGACTCCCAGCAGGGGACAAATATGCTGCCCGACTCTTTTACGGTCAATCTGTCCAAATTAATTTGCCATAGACAGAAAGACACAGGACACAGCAGGTTATAGAAAAACGGAAACTAACTGAGTCCTTGAACTGCATTTTAAGAGTAATCACAAAAACTGTTTGTTCAGTTTGTTTAAAATTGTGTTTTCTGGACTCACTTGCTCAATTATAGGGTCTTTAATGGAACCTAAATTTTAAGTATTTATTTTAAAACTTTATTGTACAGTAGGAGAGTGATCCCCGATAGGTGGAGCACACCTTCTGGTCTCCCTTCTTAAAGATGGGGACCACCACCCCGGTCAGTCAAACCTGTGGCACTGCCCCAGATCTCAATGCAGTGTTGCAGAGGTGTGTCAACTAAGACAGTCCTACAACATCGAGAGCCTTCAGAAACTCAGTGTGAATCTCATCCACCCCAGGGGCCCTGCCACCACGGGGTTGTTTAACCACCTCAGGGACCTCACCCCCAGTGATAGGCAAGTCATCCCCCTCATCCCCAGACTCAGCTACAGAAGGCGTGTAGGTGGGATTAAGGAGGTCCTTGAAGTATTCCTTCCACCGCCTGACTATAGCATCAGTTGAAGTCAGCAATGCCCCACCCGCACTATAAACCATGTGAGTAGAGCACCGTTTTCCCCTCCTGAGCCACCTGAAGATTTGCCAAAATTTCTTCAAGGCCAACCAAAAGTCTTTCTCCATGGCCTCACTGAACTCCTCCCACACCCGATTTTTTGCTTCAGCCGCTGCCCGAGCTGCATTCCGCTTGGCCTGCCAGTACCCGTCAGCTGCCTCCAGAGGCTAATCAAGCCTGATAGAACTCCTTCTTCAGCTTGATGGCTTCATTCGCCTCTGGTGACCACCATCTGGTTTGGCTATTACCACCACAACAGGCACCGACCACCTTGCAGCCACAGCTCTGAGCAGCAGCCTCAACAATGGAGGTTCAGATCATGGTCCATTCAGACTCGGTGTTCTAAGCCTCCCTCGTAATGCTGTCAAAGTTCTGCCTGGAGGTGGGAGTTGAAGATCTTGTGCACTGGGGCCTCTGCCAGGTGTTCCCAGTGCACCGTCACAATATGTTTAGGTGTGCTGGGTCCGTCCAGCATCCTCCCCCGCCACCTGATCCAACTCACCACCAGGTGGTGATCAGTTGACAGCTCAGCTCCTCTCTTCATCCGAGTGTCCAGAACATACGGCCGCAGATCTGATGATACGATTACAAAATCGATCATCGACCTGTGACCTATTACACACCTATGTGTCCTGGTGCCACATGTACTTATGGACATGATGTTTATTATGGACAAACTGTGGTTTGCATATAAGTCCAATAACAAAACACCATTCTTGACCGGGCAGGCTATTCTTCCCAATCACGCCCTTCCAGGTCTCACTGTCATAGCTCACTTGAGTGTTGAAGTGATGGAGTCACCTCAGTCACCCCATTCAGCAACTCCAACAAGGGTGGGTACTCTGAACTGCCATTCGGTGCATAATCACAAACAACAGTCAGGACCCGTGTGCAGGGAAGCAACCCTCTCATGCCCTTTGTCACAGATTCTGTTCATAATTTTTATGGACAGAATTTCTAGGTGTAGCCAGGTGGTGGAAGGCTTCTGCTTTTGTGGCTGCAGAGTCTCATCTCTGCTCTTTGCGGATGATGCAGTCCTGTTGGCTTCATCAGGTGATGGCCTCCAGTTCACAGTAGAATGGTTTGCAGCTGAGTGTTAAGCAGTTTGGGTGAGAATTATCACCTCTATGTCTGAGGCCATGGTCCTCAGCCAGAAAAAAGTGGAGTGCCAACTCCGGCTCAGGGACGAGTTGCTGCCCCAGATGGAGGAGTTCAAGGATTTCAGGGTCTTGTGCACAAGTGATGAGAGAAGGGAACAGGAGGTCTACAGATGCATCGAGGCTGCATCTGCACTGATGCGGCTGCTGTACCTGTCTGTCATGGTGAAGAGTGAGCTGAGAGTAAAAGCAAAACTGTCAATTCACTGGTCCATCATTGTCTCTACCCTCACCTATGGTCATGAGCCTTGGGTAGTGACCAAAAAAATTATCGTGAATACAAGCAGCACGAATGAGCTTCCTCCAAAGGGTGGCTGGTCTTAGAGATAGGGTGAGGAGCGTAGCCATTAAGGAGGGGCTCAAAGTAGAGCCGCTGCTCTTCCACATTGAAAGTAGCCATTTGAAGTAGTGCAGGTATCTGACTAGGATGCCTCCTGGGTGAGGTGTTGCGGGCATGTCCTACCAGGAGGAGGTCCCGGAGCAGACCCAGAACACACTGGAGAGATTATATCTCTCAGCTGGCCAAGCTGATGGAGGCGGATGGGGAGAGGGAGGCCTGGGCTTCTATTCTGCTACGACCCGGCCCCGGATAAATGGAAGAAAATGGATGGATGGATGGATGGACTGACTTGTATAGTGCCAGTCAAAAGTTTGGACACACTTTCCCAAAGTGTATCCAAACTTTTGACTGGTAAAAAAAAAAGAAAAAAGAAGAATTAATCAACCCTTTATACATTATTTCTACCACGTAAAAAGAAAATGGGATTTTTTATTTAAAAAATGAGGTTGGTTGCAGGTAAAACTAGTTAATTGTTGGTTTGAGGTTTTAAAGGGACAGTCTGACATGGAAGATTATAAATGAATTGGCTTATCTAGCCTTAGATCCTTTAAAAAGGGTGACAAAATTACCTTGTTGTGATGCCTAACACTGAAAACACGTCTGACTGTCACCAAAAACATGATCATGTTAAAGAGGAACACCATGGAGAACAGTCCAAGTGTAGTACCATCTTCACAATATCATTGGTGATATAACATCTACAACGAAAGTAAAAGGATGATTTCATATCTCACACTGAAAAGTCAGAAAGGCATTCTGTAACAGAAATGTTGGAAAATCAAAATATACAGAAACTCTGATCCACATACAAAGAGTTATTAAATATAAATTAAATCTAGATTTTGCATGCTGGCAAATTTGTTCCTTACACTGCAGTATCATTGGAGTTAGACGTGTCCAGAGGGACACGACCACAAAACTCTGTGTCTATGATCACCACCACTGACACAATGACTGCAGCGACACCTGAAACATGCAAGTTGATCAGTCACTGGGCTTCTCAAGGATTTCAGAGTCCTGTTGTAGTTATTGGTTTGAAGATCAATAAATACAACTTCCTGTTTTAAGTATTCCACTCACCCCATCCCACCACACAGAGTTTGAGCAGGTATCTGCTGACATAGATGTCGAAGACTTTGACAACAAGAAGGTAGAGGCTGAACCCCTCCAAAGCCATCCAGATGAAAGTGGCCAGCAGGGAGTAGTGAAGTAAAAGAGCCATATAAAAACAAAGTCCAGTGGAGGACCCTGCTGCCACTGTCTGACTGGGCAGGAAGTGCAGGTTGAGGAGGATCAGGGCAATTACAAGGTTGATGTAGACCTTCATAGAAACATCTCCTCTGAGTTTTCTTTCAGACAGAGATGTGATCCATGGTAAGTGACAACTTTTGACAAAGGTATTAATAAAAGCAAGAAAAAAATTGGGTACGGTTGTAAGATGAGAGTTGATGGGAGCAGAACAGGAGGGACTAATAAAAATGTGGAGGAGGGGAGGATTTAAGTGTGAAGAATGTCATACTGCAGAAATCAAATAAATTACCTATTTGTGATGAAGAGCAAAGCCGTGATGACCAGGGCAAAAAGAAAAAGACTACAGCCAATCAGAGAAATATAAGTTAAAATCTTCTGGTCTGTAGATGAGAGGGAATCTGGAGAAGCAGGTAACTGTGGAGAAAATACACTTCCACATTATTTTTGCAGCATTTCTATGCACCCTGCAATTAAATTTGTAACACATTGTGTTTGAGGGTTATTTTTGGCAAGAAATTACTGTTGTAAGTTATGTATACTTTAAAAAGGCGTCTGTTTTAACATGCAGTACTGTGTAAAAGTTTTGAGTCACCCCTCATTTCTTTATATTTTGCTTCCAAGGAGCCAGACTTTCTTGTAATTATTTAAAATGGTTCTCCAGGCTTTCTGAAGGTCTTTCAAAGTGTTTCTTTGGACATTGGCTGTTTTTTCACTCAGTTTTAGTGCAGTCCTCCCACCTGACAATTTTCAGGTACAAGAAGTGTACTTTTGTTTCTGAAGCCACTTAACACAGACCTGTGAATCATTCAAGTGTAAAAAAGCACCTAACTTAAAGGGATGAACCAGTGTTGCAGCTACACATAGCAGATGACCTATCAGTGTACCATTAGGCACTTTGTTACTAGTAGCACTGCACGAAAAGAGGCATATCCGTCCCCGTATACTGACGCGGGCGCACCTAGTTATCGTCAGCTTTCGTCAGCATACGGGGCAGCGCATATTCGTTCGCCTGAGACGGATATGGTCGTTTACGTACCACTAGAATCAGCGGGGGGTAGAGGTACGGGGGGGAGCCGGCAGGCGCGAGGTGTTAACGACTCCACTTTACATATGAATAGCAGCGCCTCAAGCCGAAGCAGCTACAAGAGACCCACGTGGCTTCTCAGTCATTGGATGATAAAAATGACATCACAATTCAGTATTCACATGTGATTGGTTGGTAGATCTGTCCCCCCATTGGCCTTTATAAAGACAGGCCTGGGTAAGCCCCTCCCTAATAAATAATAACCCAGTAATAAAAATTATTTTTAATTATTATTTCTGTGATACTCCAGACTGGAACAGAGTCCAGCCCTTCTCCAGGAGACTGGTTCCAGAGCCCAGGCCATGCGTTGAGGTGAGCCCAACTATGTCTAGCTGGTATCTCTCAACCTCACGCACTAGCTCAGGCTCCTTCCCCACCAGAGAGGTGACATTCCATGTCCCAACAGCCAGTTTCGATAGCCGGGGATCGGTCCGCCAGGGCCTCCGCCCTCGGCCACTGCCCGACACACATTGCACCCGACCCCTACGACACCTCCTGCGGGTGGTGGGCCTGCAGGAGGGTGGGCCCATGTAACCTCTTCGGGCTGCGCCCGGCCAAGCACCACGGGCTAATGCCTGGCCACCAGACGCTCTCCCTCGAGCTCCCTCCCCAGGCCTGGCTCCAGGGTGGGGCCCCGGTAACCCTATCCCGGGCAGGGTAAACTGTTCCCTTGTTTTTTCACTCATAAGGGTCTTCTGAACCGCTCTTTGTCTGGACCCTCACCCAGGACCAGTTTGCCATGGGAGACCCTGCCAGGGGGACAAGCCCCCAGACAACATAGCTCCTGGGATCACTGGGACACACAAACCCCTCCACCACGATAAGGTGGCGATTCACGGAGGAATCTGGGCTGCACTGCATCACCTTTTTATTAAAAAGGTGATGCAGTGCAGTGGTGGGCCGTCAGGGCCTGCAAGGCCTTCTCTGCTGGCCTAAAAAAATATCTGAATCACAGACTGATGTTAATTATATCCTGTCCATCAATACTTGTTAAATTATTCCAAATGGTTTGTATGGTTCCTTTCACAGCTTTTCCTGTGGTCGTGCTGTTTCCAGACGTGTATTTTTATATTAAAGCATTTAACCAATCACATTTCAGCCATCATTTGTTGCCTGGAGGCCTTCATAATCAGTTCTGCGGGCCCCGTAGTACAAAAATAAGTGTCGATCAAACAGTTTGATCAACCAATCAGATTACGAGTTGGCAACACCGAGGCCCTCTAGCAGGCGTACGGTAACATCAGCATATTCATACACTTTGATTGGATAGTCAGTGTACTAGCCAGAGCTAGCAAACTGCATCTGTAGCCAGCTGCACAAGCAAAAATATGGTTGTGTTGATTTTATAGCTGTTTTGTCAACCCACAATGGCTGAAGGAGAAGAAATGGATTTGGTTGCAGATTTATTGCCAAAGCCAAGACGGACTTTTCAAGAAGAGCTGGACATCATTAAGAAAGGTCGGGCAACTCCGAAGCTAGCAAGCCTGTCACAACCGGGAAAAGGATGTGTCCACCACTTTCAGTCCACTAATTACGAGCGGTACCACTGGCTCACAGGCCCCGAGGAACACTGCAAATTGTATTGCTGGGAGTGCTTGTTGTTTGCCACTGATCGACATGGTGTTTGGAGCCACACTGGGTTTGTAAATTTGACTTGCCTAACCGAGGCAGCAACGAGACACCAAAGCACTGCCGGACACTTACAAGCAAAACATTCGGGGACACCAGAGCGGATCAGCTGAGCGAGCAAGTGCGCAGGGAAGCGGAGCTCCACGACGTAAAGGTGAAGAATAATAGGGAAATCTTAAAGAGACTGTTAGATTGGCTTTTTTTTGGGGGGGGGGGCAAGCAGGAACTTTCATTTCGGGGTCACGATGACTAAAATGTTTCTCTCTTAATAATAATTTTATGAGGTTGTTATCAATGCATTTTTATATGTGTCGCAGCTGTAGCGGCAGTAAAAGCAGACTTGTGCACCTTGGGTTTGTTTCTTCGGTAAATGCTTTTATTCTGGCTACATGAGCTCTCAATCTGCGATGCAACAGCTCTTTCTACTGCATTTCTGCACAAAAAGATGTTTTTATTGCCATAAAATAGTTATTGAGGGTGGAGTGATTCAGGCGGATCACTACTGAAGGCGTAGGTGTGAAATGCACGGCCGCCACTGCTTTTTATATACATTTTGGGTTGTTCAAAAGAAGCCAGATTTTATAGAAAGTTAAAAAAAAAACAATAAGTAATATTTTCCAAAAACAAAACTGCATTTCCAAGCTAACTACACAAATACAGCAGACCAACAAAACAATCCAATACGTCTTACCGGCTTCCTTCTTGCACGACACCGGGCAGAGTTTTTAATGGCTGCCGGACCGTGAGGCTGACTGTAGCGGAAGCTGCGGTGAACCGTCTGTAGGTTTTTCAAGAAGCTGAAAAACATTTTTGTACATTGTAAATAAACACAGTGTAAACACAGTGCATACATAAACAATATTCAGGCAAAAAAAGATACTTACACACAATTATATCACTGTCCACGCATTAGAAACCCACTGGCGTTGCGAGGCGAACAGTCTGTGAAAAAAAACGTGAAAATAAATAAGAGTAAAAACATTTGACGTTCTTCTCTCCTCCACACATTGAATACTGCTGCTTTGTTTCTGATTCTTACCTCTGCAGAGGATCATACCGGCTTTTATTGGATTCAGAGTTGTGCAGGCCGCAAACTGCTTCCTGTAAGATGAAATAAAAATAAGAAACCAAATCACAATACGTCTGTCAGCTTACTGTGACCATTCCTCCACTCTTAGTATTTTTGTTTTAGAAACGACCAAGTCTTACCGCAGTTTTCGGATCGTGCTGCCGTCTTTTCCTCGAGTCCTTCTGTAGGTGAGGCTTTGTTAGAGCATCGAATCGCTACACAATAGACGCCATGTTGTCTTTCAGTCGCGGTCGTACAAACTTGAGTAACTGAGTCGATAACCCATCACTGCAGCCAGCAGCGTCTTCTCGTCTGCAGTGGGGCTGGTTGAGGCTGGCCGGTAGAGAGGCCCGCTTTCACCGGGAGCTTCTGGGGTGTTGAAATATAGACGACGTCCTCCATTGTCGTACCGGGAAAGCAGCATAGACAAAAACCGCCATTCAGTTTGAACGGAAGAGAAGGAAGGCACTGATTGGTCCTACAGACCTTCAGCGTGATCCCGCACGTGATCTGTATTGTCCAATCACAGGCGAGGAAGCTGCCACACGGAAATTAAATTCATTTCATTTCAAGTGAATTCAATTTTATTTATATAGCAGCAAATCACAACAGTCGCCTCAAGGCGCTTTGTATTGTGGATAAAGACCCTACAATAATACAGAGAAAACCCAACAGTCAAAATGACCCCCTATGAGCTGGAAGATGTGTTGTTCACACATCCACTGTCTGTTTAAGCAGGACAACTGAGAAGGTGACTGTTGCATTAAAATTTTCCTTATTTTTTTTTTTATTTACCTTTTTACGTTTACATTTTTCTCATGAAGGTTTTGCTGATATCTCTTATGTACATCCATATATAGCAAAATAAAAGTTTATACATTTTCGTATTCCATCTGCCTTGGTAGTCTTTAATGTCACTAATGCATGTGAACATTCACTGAACGTTTATAGCAGCGTTCATGGGATGTTGTCTGAATGTTCAATGCTAGCTGGGAAGCCACTGCACAGGAGAGGATGATGGTGTGACAGACTTTTTGTTACAGTGAATTAGACTGAAAACTGAGTATGCTTTTCAATGAAAATAATGCTTGTGGTGTTACCAAAATCAAGTTATAGCCTTTGTTTATCTCCCTCAGTCACTAAAGTTCAGGGTTCACAAAAAACTCCATGACAAAGGCTCACAGACAGAAGCTCACAGACAGAAGCTCACAGCCTTATTGGAAAAAGGGACAAAAGCTGAAAACTTCCAAAAATATATTTCCAACTAGATAATTCAAATTTATAAATTAGAATGATTTCTTGTGAGATTAGTCTTGTTTGAATGTTTCGCTGTAGAAATAAAAATATGTTGGTTACAACTTGGGAGGGGTAGACCACTGGTGAGTACTGGTGACCACTGGTGAGTACTTGATTTGCATTTGTATGACTCACAGAAACCTCCTTTACATATGAGAGCCTGCCCTAGACCTGAGGAGAGGGGGGGAGCTGAGGGAGCACTGACACAGAGAGTCCACGGCAGTTTCCCTACAGTTTACTGTTCTGGCCAAAGCCTCCTGCTGAGAGCCCTAAAGCTCAAGGCGCGCAGCAATATTACATACAAGAAACTGTCGAAAACCCCACTTTTCATGCAGTGAAACTTGATGCAAATTCAGGATTTTGGCAAATACCTTTGTCCAGGGAGTCAGCTCTTCTGACAACCTTCATCACACCGTTTGGAAGATACTGTTTCAACAGACTTTGCTTCGGCATCTCCTCAGCTCCAGAGCATTTTCAAAGAAGAATGTCTCAGCTCCTGGAGGGACTGGATGGAGTTGTCTGCCAAATGGATGACATCTTGGTGTATGCCACCACACAGACCCAGCATGACAAGCGACTTGTGGCAGTCCTTGAACAGCTTGTAAAAGCAGGGGTGACATTAAAAAGTGAAAAATGTGAATTCGCAAAGTCCTCCATCAAATTCCTGGGACAAATCATTGACAGTGCAGGCGTCAGAGCAGACCCAGAAAAAGTAACCGCTGTCAACAAGATGGAAGCACCCACTGATGTGAGTGGAGTAAGGCGATTCTTGGAAATGGTTAATCACCTAGGAAAATACCTTCCCTACCTAGCAGAGAAAACACAGCCGTTGAGGGAACTGCTCAGCACTAAAAACATGTGGTGCTGGAGCGAGGCTCAACAGACAGCGTTTGATGGTATTAAATCAGAACTGAGCAAACCACCAAGTTTGGCACTCTACAACCCTAAAGCTCAAACAACGGTGTCGGCTGATGCATCTTCGTATGGATTGGGAGCAGTGCTGCTCCAGAAACAGGAGGATGGCACAACCAAGCCAGTGGCATTTGCCTCAAGAGCACTAATCTCCACAGAGCAAAGATATGCCCAGATTGAGAAGGAAGCATTAGCCATAACCTGGGCATGTGAACGATTTTCTGATTTTCTTATTGGAATTGAGTTTCATGTTGAGACAGATCACAAGCCACTGGTACCACTCTTGGGCTCAAAGAACCTGGATGAACTGCCACCACGTGTGGGTGGGTTTTGGACAGTGGAGGAATACTGTTTGTAAATCTGTCGGTGGTACAAAAACAGGACTCTTGTCTTCTCCCTCTGACAGACAGACAGAGATCATATTTTAAAGGCATTTTAAAGTATTTTTATGCTTCAAGACCTGAAACCTAAAAGACAATTTAAGTGAGTTACGCAAGTGATTTAAATCTCTCCCTAAAATTGTCACATGAAGCAGAACTGACCTGAAATACCTCAGAGCACTAAACCACACATACACACACCACAGAACCAGTCCGCTAAGACCTGCAAAGCAGTCTGAAGACCAGACTACAGTTCTGCAGGAAGACATTCACTTGTCACACGTCGCTTTGCCTCTGACACTTTCAGATGCTTCAATTGCTCAGCTCAAAGCTGAGAGGTTTCAGCACCAGCCTGGTTTGCATCTCCGGCAGTTTTTTCACCTGTTGTCAGGAGGCTACACTTCACTCATACAGCTCAATCTGCAGCAGAAACCTAATTTGTTCTCTGTATGTGCAACGATGCAACTTTTTAATGTCTCTGCTTTAGCTTAACTGATCTTTTCTTGCTAGTGTTGCATTAAAATGACAGCCACCTGATCGCCTCTGTATATTATGCTCACATCAGTGATATTGGTAAAGAGGTGTCGGCATGTATGGTGTGTGGATAAAAAAAAAAAAAAAATCCTCATTCATGCTGTGGAGGTTTTTGTCCTCTAAACTCGGGTCCTCTACTAGAGGCCTGGGAGCTTGAAGGTCCTGTACAGTATCTTAGCTGTTCCCAGGACTGCGCTCTTCTGGACAGAGATCTCAGATGTCATTCCTGGAATCTTCTGGAGCCCCGAGTGTTCTGATTACCACGAGGACCACTGTTACCTTCAGCTTCCACAATCTCTCTAGGTCTTCTTTCAGCCTGTGGTCTCTGGAGCTTGAAAAAGGCGACTGGACTTCTTTTTGTTTCTTGAAGACGTTTCACCTCTCATCCGAAAGGCTTCTTCAGTTCTCAACCAAATGGTGGAGAGACCCAGGTATTTAAACCCCTGTGGGCGTAGTCCCCTGGAGGTGGTTATGACCCTCTATTGATCATGTGCGTGAACACATGTGCCCAGGTGTGAAGGGGGCGTGGGTCATATTTAATCAGTGGTTTCAGTTGAAACCAATTTAGCCTTTTTCAAGCTCCAGAGACTACTATGACCTGGATGACTGAGAATCTACACAGACTTTCAGCCTGTGGTATTTGTCAAGCTTCTTGTGTTCCTTCTTCTTGATGTTACTGTTGCTTGGTATTGCAGCATCTATCACTCCAGCTTTTTTCCTCTTCTTGTCCACTACTATGTCTGGTTGATTAGCCATCACCAGCTGGTTCGTCTGTAACTGGAAATCCCACAGGATCTTAGCGCAGTCATTCGACCACCCTTGGTGCGTATCCAATTTTGACCTTGGGACTTCCAGTTCATACTCAGCACAGATGTATATTATGCCAGCCACTTGTTATGGTGTTCCATGCCTGCTGCTGTTATCTGTTGGATTGTCTCAGGGGCATCTCTGGACAGCCTGCACCTGGGGTCTTGCCTGGTGTGGTACACCCCAGCCTCTATCGATCTTGTACTCAGAGCTTGTTCTTGTGCTGCCATGGTTAGTGCCTCTGTGCTGTCTTTCCGTCCAGCTTTGTCCAGCCATTGGTAGGATTTTTCTATATCAGCCACTTCTTCTATCTGCTGGTGGTACACGCCGTGCAAAGGCCTGTCCTTTCATGATGGTTCCTGTTCTTGCTCCTCTTCTTCTTTCTCGGGTTTCTGATGCCTGAGATACTCACTAAGCACATGATGCTTTGTGTCCATCTTCCTGATGTACTCATGGATCTTTGTTGTTTCATCTAGGACAGTGGTTCTGACACTCACTCACTCACTCACTCAGCCTCCTTCCTTCTGCTTAGCGTACAGTCTCAGGGTGTTGGATTTGGTGAAACCCTCCATGCATGGGAAGGAGCTTTCTTGTCTTGATTTCAGTGGCTTCTATTTCCTTCTTTGGCCAACTTATTATCCCAGCAGAGTATCTGACGACTGGCAGGGTGTAGGTTTTGATTGCCCGGATCTTGTTCTTTCCATTCAGCTGACTCTTCAGGACTTGCCTTAGGGTGGCTGATGTTTGCTCCATTCCGTGGTCTGTATTCGTTGCCAGTCTTGCTGATGATCTGGCTGAGGGGATTCAGGTTTATGCAGAACAGCAGTGGGGACAGAGCTTCTCCTTGGTAAATCCTGCACTTGATGGTGACTTGTGCAATTGGCTTGAAGTTGGCCTCTAGTGTTGTTCTCCACATCCCCATTGAGTTCCTGATGAAGGCTCTGAGGGTCCTGTTGATCGTAGGGATGTTCCTGGTGACTAATTTATTAGTCGACTGAACAAGGCAAAAGTATTAGACTAACCGACTAGTACTTCTGTTACTAACTAGGGACAATAATGACGATTAGTTGTCTAGTCGCGCACATCCCTAGTTGATCTTGTACAGCTGTAGGAATTCCATGACCCATGTGTGCAGCATTGAGTCATAGGCTTTCAATCCATGCAGTGCACAGGTTGGTCAGTCTGGTCTCCAGTGACTGCTCGATCTACTAGTAGCTGGTGTTTTGCTCCCCTGGTATCTCTGCCAATTCCTTTCTGGGCCCTGCTCATGTGCCTGCTCATCTAAGCTGCTCTGATGCCTGACAGGAGTTTCCATACTGTGCTGAGGCAGGTTATTGGCCAGTAGTTGGATGGGACCGGTTTCTTATGGGGATCCTTGGAGATCAGGACTGTCCGGCCTTCAGCCAGCCATTTGGGGTGTGTCCTAGCTTTAGCAGCTAATTTTTTGTGTTGTCAGGTGCTCGTGGAGTGCAGTTAGCTTCTTTAGCCAAGGTATATACAGGTTTGAGGTCTGTGGTCAGAAGACCTCCAGGGAGCCAAGTAAAAACTAGCAGCTCCCTGGAAGCTGTCTGGAGCAGCCTGAGAGGACAACCTCAAATGGGAAGAGAGCCAAATTGAAATCAAATAAAGCTTTTCATTTTTATGGACCGGTGCCCCCCCCCCCCCCAAAAAAAAAAAATCACAGCTGTATCTTCCTTGGATTAACAGGGTGAATACCAGGGTTATAATAGTTTTGGATTTTACATTATAGTTTAGTTTTAGTTAGTTTTTACTTTTATTTCTCTAATTCAGTTAGTTTTAATTAGTTTTCAGAGAGGTTTTGCTCGTTTTTATTAGGGCCCGAGCACGAACTGTGCGAAGGCCCTATTGTAATTGCTTCGTTTATTATTAGGGCCCGAGCACGAACTGTGCGAAGGCCCTATTGTAATTGCTTCGTTTATTATTATTATTATTATTATTTTTTTTTTTTTTTTTATTATTTTTATTTTTATTATTATTAAGGAAAATGAATTGGCTTTTTGGGGGGTTTATCATATTCAAAAACTCATGAAACTTTGCACATGCGTCACACCTGGTGAAAATTTAAGTATTTTAATGGGCTCGGGCAAGGGCGCGCCCAAATGGCTCGCTAGCGCCCCCTAAACTGGAGCCCCACCGCTGTGTTTCACGTACATGAATGAAACTTCATACACATGTATATCATGTCCAGGCGCACAAAAAATCCTCTTGGAGCCATGCCCTAAACCCAACAGGAAGTCCGCCATTTTGAATTAATTATGCAAATTTGGCGATTTGCAGCCCTCACACTTTTTCTAATAACTCAGAGGTTTTAGACGTTATCATCTTCATATTTGGTTTGTCTAACCTACACCCCCAGGGGAATCTAAATCTCGAAAATGGTGAGTTTTTGCCAAGGGGGAGGGGTCCTTATGCCCCTTTGAACTTTGATCATTCGCCATGAAATTTTGATTGCCTCTCATTCATACCTACATGATCCAATGTGCATCAAACTTCTCCAGTAGGATGACGGTGCCCCCCTGAACACATACATATGACAATATTTAATATCAGTCGCAGCGCCACCTAGTGGGAACAGGAAATGTCATATTTTACACTTGGAGGTCCAGCTCCAAGGTGGTTTAGCAGAACCATCTCAAATTTCACCTGGAAAGCCTTAAGAAGTTGGACTTACTGTGTTTTCAAAACTGTGAGTTTTTGACAAAAGGGCGTGACCCTTATGGGACGGCAAAGTTCGATGATTCGCCATGAACACAAAAAGGGCTGTAACTCAAAGCCAACTTGCCCAATCTGGCTCAAACTTCAGTCGTGTGATAAGCATGCTGCCCTGAACACACTCATATGCATAAAGTCCATAAATGTTAGAGCGCCGCCTAGTGGCAGCTCGGAATATCTTAAAATAGCAAGTTTTTTGAGTAGCCCCGGAGCTACGTTTTATCTACATGTATGAAAATGTACAGGCTCATGTAACATACTAAGACGTACAAAAAAGTCTCTTGGACCCATACCCCAAACCCTACAGGAAGTCGGCCATCTTCAATTGAAGGTGTCAATTTTTGCCATTTCCACGCCTGCTATTTGAACGAACTTGTCCTAGGGCATTTGACCCAGTGAGACCAAATTTGCTCCACATCATCTAGACAAGGAGCCCATCAAATATTGTGGAAATCTTTACAAAATATTAAATGGCCTTATCACACCAGGCCATTGAAATTGGCCTTCGTTTTTCTCCCTCACCACCAAAATTGTTTGTGCACTTGTTCGCACATGCTTTGTCTGATCAGGCTGAAAATTTAATCACTCATGTACACACCCAGGCTGAATCCATAACTACAGATTCAAGACTGTAGGCGCAATAGCGCCCCCTACAGAAGCAAATGAAAATTTGTATGACGTCCACATAATTAGTTTTGCTCTGAAATGCATGAAACTATCTTTCACCATTCCTTACGAAATCCTCATCAATTTGATAAGCCTCCTGCCCTGAACACATTGATATGCATAAAGTCCATAAATGTTACAGCGCCACCTACTGGCAGCTTGAAATATCATAAAATAGCATGTTTTTTAGCTAGCCCCAGAGCTACATTATATCTACAGCTCTGAAATTCTGCACACTCATGTAACATCCTAAGACGTACAAAAAAGTCTCTTGGAGCTATACTGGAAACCCTACAGGAAGTCCAGCATCTTCAATTGAAAGTGTCAATTTTTGTCAATTTTTGCCATTTTCAGGCCTGCTATTTGAATGAACTCCTCCTAGGGAATTTCAGCCAGTGAGACCAAATTGGCTCCAGATCATCTAGACAAACAGCCCATCAAATATTGTGGAAATCTTGACAAAATATTAAATGGTGTTGTCACACCAGGCCATTAAATTTGGCCTTTGTTTTTCTCCCTCACCACCAAAATTGTTTGTGCACTTGTTCGCACATGCTTTGTCTGATCAGGCTGAAAATTTAATCACTCATGTACACACCCAGGCTGAATCCATAACTACAGATTCAAGACTGTAGGCGCAATAGCGCCCCCTACAGAAGCAAATGAAAATTTGTATGACCGTCCACAGAATTAGTTTTGCTCTGAAATACATGAAATATCTTTCACCATTCCTTACAAAATCCTCATCTATTTGATAAGCCTCCTGCCCTGAACACATTGATATGCATAAAGTCCATAAACGTTAGAGCGCCCCCTACTGGCAGCTTTAAATATCATAATATACCATGTTTTTTAGCTAGCCCCTGAGTTACATTTTATCTACAGCGCTGAAATTTTGCACACTCATGTAACATCCTAAGACATACAAAAAAGTCTCTTGGAGCCATACTCCAAACCCTACAGGAAGTCCAGCATCTTCAATTGAAAGTGTCAATTTTTGCCATTTTCAGGCCTGCTATTTGAATGAACTCCTCCTAGGGCATTTCACCCAGTGAGACCAAATTGGCTCCACATCATCTAGACAAACAGCCCATCAAAAAAGTCAATCAGACCCATGCCCTATTTTGCATGCTGGAGCCGTGACCACACCCCCAAATATTCCATTGCGTCTATGCCGAGAGCAAAAGATACCTTTTCCTATAAAAGAATTCAACTTTCTAGAGACCCATCACGATCACAAAACCTCCGAGTGCGGCACGGGTCGACGAGCGCCACAGGTCGACGCGCGCGGAGTGCGAGGGCCCGATATCACCGCTTGCGGTTTTAATTATTATTATTATTTTTTTTTTTTTTTTTTTTTTTTTATTATTATTCAGGCAAATGAATTGGCTTTTTGGGGGCTTTATCATATTCAAAAACTCATGAAACTTTGCACATGCGTCACACCTGGTGAAAATTTAAGTATTTTAATGGGCTCGGGCAAGGGCGCGCCCAAATGGCTCGCTAGCGCCCCCTAAACTGGAGCCCCACCGCTGTGTTTCACGTACATGAATGAAACTTCATACACATGTATATCATGTCCAGGCGCACAAAAAATCCTCTTGGAGCCATGCCCTAAACCCAACAGGAAGTCCGCCATTTTGAATTAATTATGCAAATTTGGCGATTTGCAGCCCTCACACTTTTTCTAATAACTCAGAGGTTTTAGACGTTATCATCTTCATATTTGGTTTGTCTACCCTACACCCCCAGGGGAATCTAAATCTCGAAAATGGTGAGTTTTTGCCAAGGGGGAGGGGTCCTTATGCCCCTTTGAACTTTGATCATTCGCCATGAAATTTTGATTGCCTCTCATTCATACCTACATGATCCAATGTGCATCAAACTTCTCCAGTAGGATGAGGGTGCCCCCCTGAACACATACATATGACAATATTTAATATCAGTCGCAGCGCCACCTAGTGGGAACAGGAAATGTCATATTTTACACTTGGAGGTCCAGCTCCAAGGTGGTTTAGCAGAACCATCTCAAATTTCACCTGGAAAGCCTTAAGAAGTTGGACTTACTGTGTTTTCAAAACTGTGAGTTTTTGACAAAAGGGCGTGACCCTTATGGGACGGCAAAGTTCGATGATTCGCCATGAACACAAAAATGGCTGTAACTCAAAGCCAACTTGCCCAATCTGGCTCAAACTTCAGTGGTGTGATAAGCATGCTGCCCTGAACACACTGATATGCATAAAGTCCATAAACGTTAGAGCGCCGCCTAGTGGCAGCTCGGAATATCTTAAAATAGCAAGTTTTTTGAGTAGCCCCGGAGCTACGTTTTATCTACATGTATGAAAATGTACAGGCTCGTGTAGCATCCTAAGACGTACAAAAAAGTCTCTTGGACCCATACCCCAAACCCTACAGGAAGTCGGCCATCTTCAATTGAAGGTGTCAATTTTTGCCATTTCCACGCCTGCTATTTGAACGAACTCGTCCTAGGGCATTTGACCCAGTGAGACCAAATTTGCTCCACATCATCTAGACAAGTAGCCCATCAAATATTGTGGAAATCTTTACAAAATATTAAATGGCCTTATCACACCAGGCCATTGAAGTTGGCCTTCGTTTTTCTCCCTCACCACCAAAATTGTTTGTGCACTTGTTCGCACATGCTTTGTCTGATCAGGCTGAAAATTTAATCACTCATGTACACACCCAGGCTGAATCCATAACTACAGATTCAAGACTGTAGGCGCAATAGCGCCCCCTACAGAAGCAAATGAAAATTTGTATGACCGTCCACAGAATTAGTTTTGCTCTGAAATACATGAAATATCTTTCACCATTCCTTACAAAATCCTCATCTATTTGATAAGCCTCCTGCCCTGAACACATTGATATGCATAAAGTCCATAAACGTTAGAGCGCCCCCTACTGGCAGCTTTAAATATCATAATATACCATGTTTTTTAGCTAGCCCCTGAGTTACATTTTATCTACAGCTCTGAAATTTTGCACACTCATGTAACATCCTAAGACATACAAAAAAGTCTCTTGGAGCCATACTCCAAACCCTACAGGAAGTCCAGCATCTTCAATTGAAAGTGTCAATTTTTGCCATTTTCAGGCCTGCTATTTGAATGAACTCCTCCTAGGGCATTTCACCCAGTGAGACCAAATTGGCTCCACATCATCTAGACAAACAGCCCATCAAAAAAGTCAATCAGACCCATGCCCTATTTTGCATGCTGGAGCCGTGACCACACCCCCAAATATTCCATTGCGTCTATGCCGAGAGCAAAAGATACCTTTTCCTATAAAAGAATTCAACTTTCTAGAGACCCATCACGATCACAAAACCTCCGAGTGCGGCACGGGTCGACGAGCGCCACAGGTCGACGCGCGCGGAGTGCGAGGGCCCGATATCACCGCTTGCGGTTTTAATTAGTTTTTATTTTTGGTTTCATGCTTAGTTTTAGTTAGTTTCAGTTAGTTTCAGTATTAGTTTTAGTATTTTCATACCTGATCAGGTGCAAGATTCAAGGCGCAAAAGTGACTATTGTGTAATGAAAACTTGACAAAAGATACAGTTTAAAGAAATATAGTCAACAACCAACTGTTCACAAGACATGCTAAATTTGTGTAATATTAAGGACACACATGAACATCAACAGGGAGAAACAAAGAAAAACATGAACTCCCAAACTCAATAAATTCTACAATAAACTCCACAATAAACTTCAGCATCAGTGCAGCAGATTAATAACGCCTACATGTGGTGTTAAACAAAAACAAACTCTTTGAAGGAGTCAAAGGTCAAATCCATCTGCATCCTGATGTTCTCACCACCTGAAGCTGCTTCTGTTTTGGAGCTAGCTTGGTTAGATGCTCGCTAATTAAACCTGCAGGGTCTTTGCGGCCTCTGTACACAAGCTACAGAAGTTGCCGACCTCATGTCCGCATTTATGCTTGTGTAGCTGGATTGTGTGTGTTAATTACCTTGTGGTCGTGTGCAGGTGTTTGTACTCAAAGAACCTCCATACGGGACTCTGCCGCTTTCTCGGCAGACCGCAGCCATTACTTTGCGGACCAGCGCGGCGAGCACACGCACATGCGCACTCACACAGTTGTCCTGTGGCGCTCCCAGCTTAAACTCGGAGAGCGGAAACAATGATTTCATATCAATCCACAAGGCTTAAAAAACCCCCCCAAAAAAACAAGTAAATGAAAGTCAGTTTATCGATAATTTCAGTTAGTTTTAGTTAGTTTTGTAAACTCACAATTCAGTTTTAATTAGTTATCGTTTTTTCCTTTTAATTATAGTTTTTATTTATTTCAGTTAACGACAATGTTTTTTCAATTTCAGTTTTCGTTATTTCGCTCGTTTTCGTTAACTATAATAACCCTGGTGAATACCTTCTCACAGGCTGATCAGGTGCTGAGTGAGTTACCATTATTAATTTGTCACCATCAGCAGCTAATGCTGGACTGCAGAGTGCTGAATATGAATCTGCAGAACACGTGTGCATCTGAACCTCCTCTTTCATTCATTCACCACCTCTCTCTCTCTCTGTGCCTGAAGGTCTCTCGGCCACAGCTCAGCCTGTCAAGTGCTGCTCAGCTGTAATGCTCTTACACTAATCTGTTCTCAGATCAGATTTACAGCAGCTCTCCAGGTTTAAACAATGTGTGCGTGTGTGTGTTTGTGTTTGTGTGTGTGTGTGTGTGTGTACCTCGGGGTTGTAGAAGGCTGCGATGACCCGTCGGAGGCGGTTGGCATAAACCTGAAGCCAGGTGAGCAGCACCATCAGCAGAAGGGAACCCACACAGCTCATGTAGAACTCAGCAGAGAGTGTGGAGGGGGGGGTACATACACTCTGAGGGGGAGACAGGAAGAGGTGTGGGACACGTGTGTGTCAGAGCTTCTATGAAGTGTGTTGCAGCCAAAAGTAGAAACAGCTGACAGCAGGAAGTATCCCCCTCTGCTGGTGTAGCTGAATATAAAATACACAATGTGGCCAAAAGTATGTGGACACACACTATGAGGAAAAACTGGTGACGACCATCAGATATTCTGCAGTCAAAATCAATAGTAACAAAGATTCAGACACGAATGATTTATAAAACATTTACTCCTACTTTGGATAAATTAAGAATGATCCAAAAGCTGAGGCTGTAACTCACAGACACATCTGTACTTGAATCAGTGTAAACTAAATTCTGTGATCCTGTGAGCAAACAGCACCAATCTGACTGAAAGCTTCTGATTCTGAAGCAGATCTATGAGACACAGTAATGATTTCATTAGTGAGTTAATCATTTAAACATAACATGAAAATGTGTATTTAATTATGAATCGTGTTGTCAGGACAGCAGTATTGTTATATACTACCCCTTAGCAGTCTTATTTTCAGCCTCAGTCTGATTCACTGCTTCTTCAATAATTTGATCACTATGAGTAAATATTAAAAGCATATTGTGTGACCTTTGACCTGTGACCCACCCTGGCTGTTGAGGCTGGACGAGCTGTTTAAGCTCGGGCCATCATGGTGTCCCCGTCCACTCTCATGCCAAACTGATGACTACCTGCAGAGAAGTCACACAGTGATTATTCCAGTGAGTTTAATAAGCAGCATTTCTGACCCACAAACTTTCAGAGTTTTGCTCTTTAAGGACGTGTGAAAAATGAACAACTTTGAAAGGTGTTAACCTCATATTTATCCATATTTATTTTTTCAGCTCTTTCATTTTGAAAAAAAATCCTCCCACAGCAGAATCTGTGTGTGGCTCACATCACACATCACCAACACACTTTACAGGCATCACCCTGCTTTAACTGCTGGTTCAGCAGCAGCTCCAAACTCACTCAGAGCTAATGCTGAAATCACAGATGTCCTGTGATTGGGATTTAAGACTGGAGCGGTGTATATATACACACACACACACACACACACACACACACACACACACACACACACACACACACACACACACACACACATCTGAATTGGCTGATTTATTACAGTGGCAGAATATAATTAGAGTTTGCCATCTTGGCTCCAAGCTCATCACTCCCTGTAAACACCCCCTCAACCCTTCAGGTGGTCACTGAGAGGACAGCAGTGGGAAGATGGGAAATTCTGCAGCTTAAAACACGGACCCAGAAGAAACCCGCCAGGAGAACACAGCCTCTGAGGAGGTTCAAAATCAGAACCTGAAATGCTTTTTATTTAATGTTATCAAAAATAGGAAAATGCAAACTTAAAATCTAACAATAAAATTTGTATTTGATCCATTTCTTCTTGTATTTGGCCGAATACAGACTGGGTCCTGAAACTGCACCTTACATCTAGGAGAAACAGTACCATATGTACCGTTTGCTGCTTGGGAGCATATATGTACCTTTCTGACCCCACAAGAGGTACATATAGTTACCTCAAGGTCCAATAATTAGCCCCAGTAGATTGAACCTGTAGGGACGGGAATCAGCTATTACTGTGCCCCTGTTTTTTTCAAGATGGCGCCGCGCACAGACGCAGCGGCTCACGGCTCTTCCTTTCCTCCAGTCTCATTGTACATCCTGCATAATGACAATAAAGGCATTCTATTCTATTTCTGAGAGTGCAGCTCTCTTATTGGACCAATTCGAAACATGTCTCAGATTATTTTCTCTAAAGCACTGTGACTTCACTCTGAATACATGAATAAATACTAACACGAATCAAGATTCTCCACATTGCTCTTGAACACACCACTTGTGTGACCTCCTTGGGGTAAATTTTCAGACTGCAGGGTTCGACCAGGTTGTTTCTCCCTGATTTCTCCAGAGGCAACAGGAAGCGCTTCCCCTAAACGCAACACAGGAGATCATGAGACGGTCAGACCGGGAAATGGATAGAAGTGAGGATGATGTGGATGAGGATGATACCGCTTTCTGTCTGCGGGCATCAATCTGTCTGAAGTAGGTGGTGATGTAGACGTCAAAAAAAATGTCCTTCCTGTACAGTTTGAGGTACCTATACGTCCTGCAGAGGAGACAAGAAGGTGGAGATAAAGGCGGGACTCCCAATGTGACAAAGATGCTGATGAATGTGAGTGTCTGTCTGTCTCTCTGTGTTAGGCTAACGACCAATACAGGGCGGATCCTGCCTCTCGCCCATTTGATTCTGAAACTCTTTCGTATTTCTAAAGTTTATCTTTAAGGACATCTTTTAACCAATCTGATGTTTTCCATTAGAAAAAAAAAAACTGCACAGATTTTGCTCTTCATGCTACCAGAAGATGTTGGCTGAGCATCATATTAAGAGGAAGTCAATAAAGTCAAACTAAAGTCAAGCGAACAACAATAACTGACAAACGTGTTGTACGCTACTCACTGTCACCTTGTGGCTCAAAGTGGTATTACACCAAAGTACAGCCCAACCCTACTTCAGTTTCATTGTTACAACACAACATAGCATTTGAGGCCATATTTAAAATGATAATTTTTTTTCAGATTCATGCTATGACTTTAATACAGCTCTTCTTCTTGCTTGGCCTAAGGAACATTTTTAATTTGTAGCGCCTGAAACCTTTGAACTTTATCTCTGGTCTGTTTCTGAGGGCTGACTTACTGTCGCACTGCTTTAAAGTTTTGGCGATGACCTCCTCCTTGGTGCTGTTCCTGGTGCTGAAATCTGCTTTATTATCCTGGAATAGAAGCCAAAGATGGATCAGAGACCCCTTCGGTTTCACCACATCCACTGAAAAAACCCAACAACAAAAAACAACTGTCTGTTTTGTATCTGTATCATTCTACATGATTAGTTCAGCTCTGCCCAAACTGGAAACCAGCCTGGACAACATGAAAGGATGTGCAGGACAATCATTCTTCTTTCTTTCCTTTTTATTCCCAGCTCACATTCATGGCAGCAGCTGATGAGCTGGTTAGTTAGTTATGCTGATAACCTTTAAAGAAAGAAAAGTATATGCAATCATCTCATAACTCTTAAGGTTATTATGTTAAATTAGGCAAATGTCTATTTAATCGTTACTTTGAAACCTATGCTTACAATACCCAAATCAAAATGAAAAATCAATTTGTTTGCAGAATCAAACACATCATAAACTGATCAAGCTACACCGCTAATCTAACATAAATCTAAACTTTAGATAAACTAAGTCCGTTCCAGTGGTGCCTTCATAGTGCTCCATGAACTTGTCAGGTAAATAGGTTTTTTGTGAAGGAAGACACCTTAAAAAAGTAAAACATTTAATATTTTAAAGAATCAGAAAAATTACACACATGCATGTGGGGACTCAGAAGAGACAGCCTGTGTGTGTGCGCTCTCTCTCTGAGCCCGTGTTCCTGTCCAACCAAAACATTTTTATACTCCTATACTCCTTTTATGACCGCCCCTCCCTGAGCCTGGTTCTGCTGGAGGTTTCTTCCTGTTAAAAGGGAGTTTTTCCTTCCCACTGTCGCCAAGTGCTGCTCATAGGGGGTCGTTTTGACTGTTGGGTTTTCTCTGTATTATTGTAGGGTCTTTACCCACAATACAAAGCGCCTTGAGGCGACAGTTTGTTGTGATTTGGCGCTATATAAATAAAACTGAATTGAATTGAATTGTTATCTAAGCATAAACAGTCTCTGGGCGCTATGAGTTGACCTTCGTTATTCAGTCTTGTTCTGGCTGGTTTTCATGACTCAGATTCCTCTCAGTCATAGGCACATCTTCTTCCTGATGTTCTAATTTAATCAATACAGTGAAATCTTGTCCAGATTAACGACAGATCATAGTGATGCTGGCGATGTTCTAATTGTACGTTCTGTGGCCGGTCCTCAAGATAAGATGCACTGAAACAGAGAAGTTAGTACTTTCTGATCTGTTGCTCTCTGTCTGTATTATTTAATTGTTTATTATTTGGTTGATCCACTGTTAATTATTTAATTTACTGGAGTTTACCTTAAACATATGTCCTTTATTCACTGAGTAAAAAATAATCCCTAACAAACACGTCCTTCCCTCATCCCCAGGTATTATGCCACACCCTTTTGAGGTGGAGTAATCACACAGGTGAACTGACTTCATCTAACGAGCTTCATTCCTTTAAAAACTGAATGAACTGTTTCTCAGATGCATTCAGTTACCTGAGTTTTAGCTCAACAGTCAGATAAATGCTCTGTGGATGTTCGTATCTGCAGACTGGTTGGACCTCCACTTTCTCTGAGATCACCATGAAGTTTGAGGTAGAGATTCCCACTCCACGTGGCACCGCAGCAGTGTAAAACCTCAGCCTTCTCCCACCATGACATGAAATTATGATAAAGTTTGGGCCAAATATTCATAATACCCAGAAGATAAATCCAGTCAACATGATTGATGCACTGCTGCCAAACTCAGGCCTCCAATTTTGTCTAAACTGATGGTTTTTTTCCATTTGTTGATTCCGTTGGCCACCATGGAATGTTACTTTGACAACGGACATTTTCCTCACGTTATTAAACTTGATGAAACTCTAACAGTTTTAAGTTGAAACATAAAATTACACACAGCTACAAACAGGTTAGCTCGGACCACGTTGCTAGGCTATCATGCAGTGATTGTAACATACCTACTCCAAATGATTGTCTGAGCTGCGTCTTTGTGCTCTTACCTTCAGAGTTTGTGTTGTTTTCTATCATGCGGGGCTTAACTGGCTTCCTAGCACAGCCAGCCCCCAGGTGTGTTGCTGGAGATCTTACCTGTGCCGCTCGCAGCTCCAAACAGGGCTCTGGTGGTTCGTTGAACCATCGGAGAGGCCTCTGCTGGGCTGAGGAGGACCCGTCCGATGGCTGAAAGCAGGTAGATTTCAACAAAAATTTAGTCCAACTTTGCCCGATTATGTCTACCAGTGGAAACTGAGTCAGAACTCATTTTACGAAAAAAAAATTGTTAGATGAAGTATGCAATCTGGTGAATCCTAATTCTGATTTTATGCCAAAGTATGATATAGGCCTTATTAGGGACTGTGAACCTGTTGTTATCAGACTGAAATCTTCTTTTTGCCCTTGTCAAAAACAATATCCTCTCAAACCAGAGGCTGTTGCTGGTATAACACCAGTGTTTAACTCTTTACTGACTACTGGGGTGGCTGTAGCTCAGTAGGTAGAGCAGGTCACCTACTGATCGGAAGGTCAGCGGTTCGATTCCTGGCTACTCCAGGCTACATGCCAATGTATCCTTGGGCAAGATACTTAACCCCAAGTTGCTCTCCGACCGTCCTGTCGGAGTGTGAATGTGTGTGAATGTTAGCTAATTAAAAGCACTTAGCTTAGTAAAACATGGAAGTGCTTGTATGAATGGGAGTGCATGGGTGAATGTAAAACATGTTGTATAAGCGCTTTGAGTGCTCTGACTCTGAGTAGAAAAGCGCTCTATAAGAACTAGTCCATTTACCATTACTGGAGATATTGTTTCATGTCTTTCTTCTCTGTAACCCTCCCTAACCCTAACTTCTCTAATTTGGAGTTGCTGGGAAACTTCAGCTTACCCGACCTGTCACAGGCAGGTACACCTGTGCAGGTCACCAGCCTGTCACAGGGGTAACACAGAGAGACAGACAACCATCCACATTCACACTTAGGAGCAATTTAAAATCGCCAGTTAACCTAACCCCATTAACTGCATGTCGTTGAACTGTGGGAGGAAACCAGAGAAAATCCAAGTAGATACGGGGAGAACATGCAAACTCCACGCACAAGGCCCTGGTGGTGGGTTCAAACCCAGGACCTTCTTCCTGACTGACAGCCTCAACACTGCACAGCAGCCACACACATTACAGAAGTGAGCTGAATGAATGAGAGTGGATTGCACTGACCTTGCAGTGGGTTCAGGATACAGAAGACGTAGAGGACAACAGTGTTCACTTGACCAAATGCAAAGAAGATCAGGCCCCAGGTAATGCCGAGCAGGGCGCTGACACCCAGCAGGGGACAAATACTTTGCCTGACTTTCTTACGGTGAAGCTGCCCAAACTGGTTTGCCAAACACAGACAGACACACGACACAGCAGGTTAGAGACAATCTGAAACTAACAGTCTTTGAAATGTGTGACAACAAAAACTCTTCTTCAGTGTCTGGACTGTAACTCCAAATGGAGTTCTCTGGACTTTCTTGTTCTCTTACAGACACAGTGTTGGTTTGATGGGTTTTCAGGGGATAAAAGGACATGGAAGGATTTGGAAATTACTAAAATTATTTAGGCTTAAAGTTCATTTTAAAAAGATTACAAGAATAACACGCACCTCTGTGTTATAACCAACATTCACAACACGCTTGACTGTCACCATAAACATGATCATATTAAAGAGGAAGGCCATGGTGAAGATCCCTGTTGTCGTCACCGTCTTCACTATTTTATTAGTTATGTAGCATCTACAAAGAAAGGAGACAGAGATTTAGTCTCACACAGAAATGTAGATGACTCAGTGTTTCAGCTTAAATTAGCTTCTTGGTGAAATGAGCTTTGCTTTTTCTTTTTCTGTGTACTCTTTCATTTTCAACCTTGAAATATATAAAATCTCTAATACACATGCAAAACAGTTAATAAGGCAACATGAATTATAATTCCTAATTTTACATGCTTGCAAATTTTCTCCTTACAGTTGAGCGTCTTCATCATGTGACCAGTCTGGAGAGACACGGCCATAAAAGCGTCTGTCTATGCCCACCACCACTGACACGATGACCGCAGGGAGACCTGAAACATAAGAATTGATATACAAGTTTGCTGACTGGTAACCACAGCTTCCTGTTTTTGAAGGATTTCCACTCACCCCATCCCACCACGCTGAGTTTGAGCAGGTATCTGCTGACACTAATGTTGAAGATTTTGATTAACAGAAGGTAGAGATGGAACCCCTCCAAGGCCATCCAGCTGAAAGTGGCCAGCAGGGAGTAATGAAGGGCAAGAGCCATGTAGAAACAAAGCCAGTGGGAGGTCTGTGCTGCTGCAGCTGTATGACTGGGCAGGAAGTGCAGGTTGAGGAGGATCAGGGCAATTACGAGGTTGATGTGGATCTTCATAGAGGAATTGTTGGGTTCGAAGCCGACACTCCCGTTACCTTTTGGCAGGAGAAAAATAACCCCAATGGAGCGAGATGGCTCCTCAGCCGGAGAGCAAGACTTCTTAAAAAATCACTGGAGATGGGCAGGTTTCGCTACCAGGGTTTATTAACAGACAAAGTTTCAAAAAGCAAAAGCAAGCAGAAGCCTCCCGGGAGTTTGTGCCTTAGCAGTTAGCAAGAAAAGAACGGACAGTAACAGCACCCACACCGCACGTACACTGCCCCAACTACCGCTACCCATCCTCTTATATACTCTCTGCCGTTCTTTGTCTAAGGTTTTGTGCACAGTCAGCGATTTACAAACATTCATTAGAAACTGTCATTAATACTACTGTCATTATCTGAAAGGGCACAAACATCCCGGAGCATTTTCAATACATCAACAAGACAGTAAGAAAAATTCATCATATTAATTGTCAGCCATAACCTCCTTGAGGCCATCCTAAGGCACTCTTGGAGAAGGATTTACACTCTTCACACATACACTTGACCAGATATGAGGACGAAAATGAGGCCCATTTTGCCCCCGGACCTGTTGCATGGACAGATTTATACTTTCTTGATTTGCATTTCCAAAGTTTTTGGCTGTGCTACACAAGCAAGTTAGCCTTCGGCTAGATTCACCGGACAGAATTATCCCTATATCCAGTATAAATCAAAAAATGGGCAAACAGGATGACTGGTGTCCTGTACACGAACCCAAAATCGGGCAGTTTTATGAGTTGAGACCCCTTAGCATGAATTTAATGAGCAACAGGTTCATCACGGGGCTAGGGCAGAAGATGAGTATGCTCTGAGGATGGTCTGAGAGTGCCTGCTGGGTGACAGCAGACTATTAGGGAGGGGTAGCAGAGCTTCTAGGGCCCTGAACACAAATAAGAGCAACTCAAACAGGCCTCAATTTTCCTGCTACACAATATGCATTTATTACATTGTGGAAAGCAGTTTAGCTGCAAATAAACAGAAGTGGGAATAATACCTTTAAATATCAGTATGGTTGATAAAAATAAATCCCAACAGAATCTTCTCTGAGTGTCCTCAGGACGGGAAAAAGAGGATGGAGATACTTTTGATTACAGTGAGAAGAATGCAACCAGAGGAGAATAAATTACCGAATTATGATGAAGAGTAAAACAGTGACGACCAGGGCAAAGAGAGAAACGCTGTATGCTGTAGGTATGCTAGTATGTCCTGGTCTGTTTTTGAGAGGGAACCAGTTTCCTGTGGAGAAGCAGACATCTGTGGAGAAAAATACACTTTCATGTTACATTATTAGTGAAATTTAAGTTTTGAGCTATTATAATTTTTAATGATTCTATATTTACTCATTGCACAAATTATCAACTTGGTGGTGCATTCCTTTAAGATGATTATCAAGAGGTTTTATTTAACAAGGTGTTTACCGTTAGCATTTTTATCATCTACTCTGCAACATTTCAGTGGAGAATGGTTTTTTTTTGGCCACAGCAGCTTTTGTCTACAGTGGAGAGAGACAGGAAATGGGGGAAAGATACGGGGGAAGACACGGGGGCAAATTGGCGACGGGCCGGGACGCAAACCCGCGCCGCCCGCACTGCGTGTATGTGGTCGCCGGCTTCACCACTAAGCCACCCAGGCGCCCAAAGGAGAATGTTTTGAACATTTATTTAGGTGCTGTTGTCACAATTGGCAGTTAAATTTTAATAAATACTAGTTCAGTAAATCAGCTCCAAGTTTGCTGGTTATAACATTAAACTGCTAATTAAATGTTAACATATCAGAAATAAAATACTCACAATAAATATATGAAATACTGATTTGTACATAATGGCCAGTTTTAATTCTTTCAAATACTATTATTTTTATTATTTTTTTACTTTGTGGGTTTTGGATATTTACAATGAGGTTGTATTTAAAGTTGCTATGGAGAGAATCTGTTTTTTGTTTTGTTTTTGAACATCTACTGGTAACACTGTGCTGTGATAGTTAATGTACACTTTTGTGTTTAACGAGTTAGACTTGAGAGTCATTTTTGGTAAGCAGTGTCTTTAAATACTGTACGAAGGCATATTTCTCTTCATACAGTATGAAACAACAGAATGCAATAAAATGAGTAAAAACATTCATTGCTATGTGAATTGCATACAGACTCAAAAGAAAATAATCTAAATTTAGAGAAATATATCATATATCAACTGCAAGTTTCAACTGCTTTGGTTGGTGTTAATTTAAAAAACCCCAAAAAACAACAGTTGCACCAGAGGGGCAACAATGAGAAAACCCTCAAAATAGGAATGATTTTGCAGGTGGAGGCCACTGAGATTTTTTTCTTTCTGTCCCCATCTTTTTGGATTCTTTTTTCACCACAGAGGCTGCACAGGCAGCCCAGCTAATCCAGGCCATTGCCAGAAGGTTTGTTCCATTTCCTAGCACAGTCTCAAGAGCATGGAGGAGAGTCCAGCAGACAAGAAGTTACTCTAGGAGAGCTGGACAGGGCCATAGAGGTCCTTAACTCATCAGAAGGACCAGTATCTGCTACTTTGTGCAGGGAGGAACAGGATGAGCGCTGACAGAGCTACAAAAATACCTCCAGCAGGACATTGGTGTGAATGTCTCTGACCAAACAATCAGAAACAGACATCATAAAGGTGGCCTGAGAGCCTGATGTCCTCAAGTGGGCCCTGTCCTCACCACCCAGCACCATGGAGCCCAATTGGCATTTGCCATAGAATACCAAAATTGGCAGGTTCACCACTGGGGCTCACTGCCTTTCACATATGAGACCAGGTACACCCTGAGCACATGTGACTGATGTGTAACATTATTCGGCATGCCTGGTTTGGTGGTGGGTCTGTGATGGTCTGTAGAGGCATACCCATGGAGGGACACACAGACCACTACAGGCTAGGCAATGGCACCCTGACTGCCAGCAGGTATTGAGATGAAATTCTAGAACCTGCTGTTAGACCTTAAGCTGGCCCAGTGGGTACTGGGTTTCTTCTGCTGTTTGACAGCGTCCAGCCTCATGTGGTGAGAGTATGGAGGCAGTTCCTGGAGGAATTGATAGTTTTGAATGCTTGCCTGACCTAAATCCAACAGAACACCGCTGGGAAATTATGTTGCGGTCCATCTGATGCTTCCACCTTTTACCTCAGTGTCCCAGAGCTCAGTGGACCATTTGTTGTTACATTAGGAGCTTGTCAGGCATGCAAGCACAAAGGGGGGCATACATACTGGTAATTCTTATTTGCACAGCAGTGAGGTAAAAACCCCACCCTACCCTTCTGGTATAGACCTTCCCAGGACAGCTAAGTAGTGTGATCCCCTACAGTTGGAGCACATCCCCCAGTCTGCTGTTTTAAAGAGTGGCAGACCAACCACCAAGCTGTGCCAATCCAGAGACACTGCTTCAAATGTCCACATGACGTTGCAGAGGCGTGTAAAACCAAGACAACCATACAATATGCAGGTCCTTAAGAAACTCAGGGCAAATCTCACCCACCAAAGGTGCAAACAATAGTCAAGATCTGTTCCTCAACCCATGGACTCATGGAAGCAACGTTCTCATTCACTAGTAAAAACCCCACAGTACAGGCAACAAGGGATATAAGAATACCCATCCCTGCCCACATACACTGAAGGAAACTCCAGACCGGTACAGAGTCTAACCCTTCTCCAGGAGACTGGTTCCAGAGCCTAAGCCATACATTGAGGTGAATCAGACTATAGCTAGTCACACACTAACTCAAGCTAGTGTGTGAGGTTCCAGGTCCTGAAAGCCAGCTTCAATAGCATAAGATCAGACTGCCACGACCTCTGCAATTCACCGCTACTCAACAGCCATTGCATCCAACCTTTACGGTGCCTCCTGTGGGCAGTGGCACTACAGAAGGGTTGGCGCCACCAGGCAATCTCCCTCGAGCTCCTTCTTTCGCCTGGCTCCAGGGTGGGGCCCTGGAAATCATATCCTGGTCTGGGTAACTTGGACCCTGGATTTATTTCCTTCTGAACTGCGCTTCATCTGGCTGCTCACACAGGACCGATTTGCCGTGGGGCAACACCTTCCCCCCAACAACACAGTCTGTGGGATCACTGGGAGACATAAATCCTTTGTGACGCTGGGTTGAGTTCAGTGGTGGTGAGGAGGTGGCAGATGTACTGAGCAGATCAAAAACTCACAGCCACGCTGGTAATGGAAATTCCACAGTGTTTGTCCTTTATTAAACATACCCTTCACCGACCCTACAAAGCCCGATTGAATGGCTGCGGCATTATCATACATGAAATAAGCAGCGTTCATACAACTCACAACGTTACTAAGAGTTGGGGAGATAAAACTATAGGTCCATGCATCTATCTGCCGAATGTTTCTCCCACACTCACTACAGAGGAGCGGTGGCTCATACTTGTGACATCACTAACAAAAGAGACACCACACAATTACAACTTTCAAAACCCTCCACCCATTATATTTTGTGTAATAACAAAGACCAGTCCTACCATCAGCACACCAAAGTATGTGAAATGGTCGCAGGAACAGGTGACATTATTCTGACCAGATGTCCAAATTGTGCGGCAGCCGTCCTCACTAAATTCTGGTAAGTCAAACAGAAAGATCATTTATACGTGAGATGTTGTCACATATGAATTACATCAGCTCACTCAAAAATCTGTAATGCTGAGTGAAACCAGAAACCATGATTACCATTTACAGAAAACATAGTTATGTTACACAATACTATTTATGACAGATGTGATGCTTGGTTACTCACTGTTTGTTGAAAAATTTAAGAACTGGCAGAAGGGAGTTTGGGTTTCCTGTACCACACACAGAAAAATAAAATTTCAAAATGTATGCTTGCATATATGTAACTGTTTACTGACATTTACAGACAAAAATAAAATACAAATACATTTAAATGTAACTCGGTATTACACAAATATATTTCAATTGTTACAAACATTTATTTTACCTGCAAAATACAAAAATTCTTTGTGTCATTTTTAAAAATCATATAAAATCATAGAGGGTACGAGTTAAGCAAATGAGAAAATTGTAGTTACATTTATATCCGTGGTAAATTTCATGGTGATGTTGACAGGATTCTTAAGTCCTGATATTTTCTTGCCCTGCACACTCAGGATTACCAGTCTTCGATCATATATTTTATTAAAGACTCCCACATCACTCTGCAATGCAACACAGTCATCAGTTAGTTTTAAGTTTGTCCATTACAGTTTATGTAATATTTTTTCACTCTCCTGACTGTGAAAAGCTGCCCAGTGATCTAGTTTCACTGTTATCAAAGTAATTTACATCTTATTAAAAACATCTTGATTTTTTTCTGCTGTTTCTATTTCCTCTAAAATTTGTATTCAAATTTTGTATCGCTTTGCATTTTGATTTACATCTTAGTGAAACACTTCCTCTACACCACTGTGTGTGAGTACATCTTCCTGTTTTGTAAAACCTTTTAGCCTGCATGCAATGCGAACATGATGACTAACCTTTATACTATAGTGATTGTAATGTATGTTCGTATGTTTGTATGTTCCCTATCTCCTCCTAGATGAGGAGACCAATCTCAGTGAAACTTTGCATGAACATTGCCCAGAGCACTGTGAGTGCCAACATCTATATGGTGTATACAAATACAGTGCTCAAATCAGATCCCAATGGGGAAAAATAAATCTATATATCTATACTGATGAGGACTGGATAATGTGTTAGAAACAAAAGCAAAGTCATTTGATGGAAATGAAAATGATCAACCTACAGAAGGCTGAATTCAAGTGAAAAAATAATGAAGCAAGCATTTTGGCAAAATTTCATTGCAGCAGTTCCTTCTGAGTCAGTGAAATCTCCACAACCTAACCAGCAGAGAGCTCTCACCCACCATCCTTACATCAGGGCAGCAGACAGCTCAGCCCATCCACCTGAGCCCCCATGACTGCCTCTCACAAAATAACAAGCGGCAGAGGATAAGACCCGTGAGATGGGTCGTACTGGAGTGATTAAACCCTCTGACGGCCCAAGGGCATTCTCTGTTGTCTTGGTGAGGAAGAAGAATGGCAGCTGGTGGTTCTGTGTGCAAGAAGGACTCTTATAAAGGATGCATTCAATCATATTGCAGGTTCCAGCAGGTTCATCTCCCTTGACCTGCAAAGCGGCTGCTGGAAAGTAGAGCTTGCCTCTGTAGCAAGACCAAAAACTTTCTTCACCATCAGGCAGGCGCTGTGGCAGTTCAAAGTAATGCCATTTGGACTCTGCAATGCTCCAGCAACATTTGAAAGACTAATGAAGAGAGTGCTGTGGACATTCCTCATAGCTGCTGTGTGGTCTATTTCATCCGTACCCTAAGTTGAACCGAGAAAAACTACTGCTTTACTCGACATGAGCTGCTGGCTGTAGTACTGGCCATACAGCAATTCCATCCCTACTTGATTGGCGGCCATTTCCTCCTCTGCAGTGACCATGCTTCCCTGACCTGGCTCCTAAACTTCAAGCTCCAGGAAGGCCAAGTGGCCTGGGGTCGACATTTGCCCCTGGTCCTTTGGTGCTACCAAACATTGTTCCTATTTGTGTTTGGTTTTCTTTTATGTTAACAAACCTGCATTCCTGGGGTTGAGCAGTGTATGGAACACAGGAACTGCAACTGTTGCCCGAGATCTGTGTCTCTTCCTTCCACCTGAGCTTGCCACAATATTACAGTTTATACAGCACATGTACATGTGTCACAGGTCCATTGATTATTGATTATTTCTTTTAGTACAGTGGTGTACAGTTTTTTTTTACCACCTTCTAACATTCCAGTGTAAACTGATGAGCAAATCAGGCCAGTCTTCACTGCAATCTTTCCAAATTATTTTGGAAAGTATTTTTCAAAGAACTGTACTAATTAGGGATATTGTGGGCAATTTTCATTGTTAATTTTATTCAGTTGTAGATCGCCCTGTGTCCTCCCATCTTTAGGAAGTCTGGACACCTCTAAGAATGTCATGGAACAGCTGTGTGGCAAATAGGATTAGGACCCCTACAACTACAGCAATTCAGTCCCTGTACAACTGCACTGAGAGCTTGGTCCGTATAGCAGGCAATAAGTTGGACTTCTTTCCTGTAGGTGTTGGACTTTGCCGGGCTGCCCTTTGTCACTGATTCTATTCATAATTTTTCTGGACAGAATTTCTAGGTGTAGCAAGTGGTGGAAGGCTTCTGCCTCGGTGGTCTCAGAGTCTCGTCTCTGGTCTTTATGGATGATGCGGTCCTGTTGGCTTCATCAGGTGGTGGCCTCCAGCTCGCAGTGGAATGGCTCGCAGCCGAGTGTGAAGCTGCTTGCAAGAGAATCAGCACCTCTAAGTCTGAGGCCATGGTTCTCATCTGGAAAAGGGTGGAGTGCCCACTCCGGCTCAGGGACGAGCTGCTCTCCCAGGTGGAGAAGTTGAAGTATCTCTGGGTCTTGTTCATGAGTAATGAGAGAAGAGAATGAGAAATCGACAGACGGCTCGGGGCTGCATCTGCAGTGATGCAGAAGATGCACCGGTCTGTCGCAGTGATGAAGGAGCTGAGCGTAAAAGTGAAGCTGTCGATTTACCGGTCAATTTATGTCTCAACCCTGACCTATGGTCATGAGCTTTGAGTAGTGACCTAAAGAATAAGATCACGAATAGAAGCGGCAGAAATGAGCTGCTTCCTCCGTTAGAGATAGGGTGAGGAGCACAGCCAGTCAGGAGGGGCTCAAAGTAGAGCCACTGCTCCTCCACATTAAACTGAGCCAGTTGAGGTGGTTCGGGCATCTGACTGGATGCCTCCCGGGCACCTCTAGGGTGAGGTGTTCTGGGCATGTCCCACCGGAAGGAGGCCTCGGGGCAGACCCAGGACACGCTGGGGAGATTATATCTCTTGGCTGACCGGCGAACACCTTGGGGCCCCTCTGGATGAGCAGGTGGAGGTGGCTGGGGAGAGGGAGGTCTGGGCTTCTCTGCTTAGGCTGCTGCCCTTGTGACCCGGCCTGGGATAAATGGAAGAAATAGTATGGATGGATGAATTTACTCTTCAAAACATTATTTTCAAAATCATTATAATTTGTTTTAAAATATTTTTCTCATTGGGTTGATAGGGTGATCCAACTGCTTTAAAGTAAATTCCTCATCATTTTCTCATTAATGTGTGGACTTAATATAACTGAGTGAAAACAACCATGAGTGGCAGTATTAAATTTATAGTGTAACTATACGGCAAGTTTGGGATACATTCGCCCGTGTTGGACTACAGCTAATTACAGCACATTAAGAACTTTATATAACAAGTGTAATCTCTGACCGTGTTTGTTTCAGGTAACTTAATGTTGGCGAACACAATCTTCTTCAACAATTCAACATCCAGTCCTTCCGACAGTTCAACACTTACTGTGCTGTTGGGGACATCCTTCAATCCTGCCTGTGTCATCACCAGAAACAGAATGAGAAAATGTTTTTCTTGTAATTAATTAATTTTTTCTTTAGATAACAGCTATTGCAAACAATTAAGGCATTTAAAAAAAACTATATAATACAAGAGAATAATATGACTTGTTATTGGTGTTTAAGGAAAAGTCTGTATCAAATAAAGCAGGCCACCTAATAAACCATTAAAATCCATCAGCTGAAAGCCAAACCATAGCTGTGCATAATTTGAAGGTATATTGTCTAGAAGATGTTGAGGTATTTCTGTCTAGACCAAAGTGTTGATATTATTGATATTGCTGAAAATCTACAAGCAAGTGTAAAAGCCACTGTGATTCTGACTTGTTTACCTGGTTGTCACTGGAATAAATTGTAAGGCCTTGGAAGGGAACACTGAGTTTAAGCAGGAGGACCACAATATTGCCATCATATAATGATACGGTCTCATTTATTTCCATGTCCTCGAGAGTCTTTTCGAGGTCTTTCACGGCGCTTGTGGAAAAGGAGAAGAAAATATTTTCTTTCACCATTTTGATTCATGCTCTTTCATTTCTTCCATACTTTTAACCCCAGTCCTCTGCATTTCTTCCAAAATTACTCACCAACACAGAAGCGCACACAAACTCAACATATTCAAAAAAAGAAGAGGTAATATGTTCTGAGACAAGACTGAAAATGCTTACTTGATAGTGCCATTAGAGAGTTTGTCTGCCACAAAGATGTCTTTTAATTCCATACATTTCACAGCACCAGGACTCTGCAAAGTAAAATAAAGGAAAACCATTTAACAAGTTGAATAAACGTGTGCTGATCAGCTATCAGGAGTGTTCCTGGACATTTTCAATCTGTCCCTGCGGCTGGCCATGGTTCCTGAGTGCCTCAAGTCCTCCGTCATCATACTGGTACCGAAGAAGACGTCCATCACCTGCCTGAATGATTACCGGCCTGTTGCTTTGACCCCGGTAATCATGAAGTGCTTCGAGCGGATCCTTCTGAGGTATATTAGAGACACCATCCCCGCTGACCTGGACAGCCTTCAGTTCACCTACAGAGGGAATCGGTCAACAGAGGATGCTGTCTCCATCACCCTGCACACAGCCCTGACCCACCTGCAGCATCCCAACACCTACATCAGGATGCTATTTATAGACTTCAGCTCAGCATTTAACACTGTCATCCCAGACAAGCTGGCGCAGAAACTATGTGAGGTGGGTCTGCCTGTGTCACTGGATCAGAGACTTCCTCACCAACAGGTCTCAGGTGGTGAGAATAGGTGAGGCAACATCGTCCCCTCTGGTCCTTAACACGGGCACGCCGCAGGGTTGTGTGCTCAGTCCAGCCCTCTTCACCCTGTTCACACACGACTGTGTTGCCATCCACCCCACGAACACGGTGGTGAAGTACGCGGATGACACCACATTAGTAGGGTCTCATTTCAGACAACAATGAGACCCACTACAGAGAGGAGATCCAGCGGCTCACCCAGTGGTGTTCAGCCAACAACCCTGTGCTGAACACAGGAAAAACCAAGGAGGTCATTGTGGACTTTAGGAGGTCCAGGAAGACGGACCACACCCCCCTCCTCATAGACGGAGAGGCAGTGGAGCGTGTGGACAACATCAAGTTCCTGGGCCTCCACATCACATCTGACCTCTCCTGGTCCAACAACAAAGACTCTTCTTCCTCAGGAAACTGAAACGGGCTGGACTCTCATCTCAGCTGCTCGTGAACTTCTACCGGGCCACAATTGAAAGCGGACTCTGCCTTAATGTGACAGTGTGGTATGGCACTGGTGGTAAGAACAGCACAGGGCATTGTGGGCAGCCCCCTCCCAGACCTGGACTGTATATATGCAGGCCGGGTGAAAAGGAGAGCCAGAGCCATTGTCACAGACCCCAGCTATCCGGGCCCCAGACTGTTTGCACCACTTCCATCAGGAAAGCGGTACAGAAACATACGGACTACCACCAACGGACTGAGGAACAGTTTCTTCCCCAGAGCTCCCCCAAAAGGAACACACACACTCACCCCCCCACTACAGCCACTCCCACTTAATAAGGGGGAGGCTGGAAATTACTTCCTTCCTGCTATTCTGCACATTTTATTTTATTTTATTCTAACTTTAACTTATTGTGTATTTTACTATTGTTTTTGTTTATGTATAGTGTATATATGTCTTTTTAAATGGTAGCTGCAATGAAAATTTCACTGAACGTTCAGTGACAATAAAGCAATCTAATCTAATCTAATCTAATCTAATCTAATCTAATCTAATCTAATCTAATCTAATCTAATCTAATCTAATCTAAAAGCCCCACAAGTTCCCAGAATCTGCCAAAAGTTCAGCTCAGAACACATTTGGTTCCTTTTACCATGTATTTATACCAAAGACTGCATTAAAGAAGTAGACGTGTAGTGATGACAGTGATGCTGGACTCCAAGGGTCATGGTGAGCTATGCATGAAGCATGGTTATGGGTAGTGTCTTTCACAATTTTATGGAAGTTATGACTTCTGCAGACCATTTTTGAGTCTTTCACAGTATTTATCATTTTAAGAAAAGAGATAACATTTCTACAGTATGGAAACTTCTTTCATATTCAAGACAACGTTAAAAATGTATATTAAATCAATTAACTGTTTAAGAAGTTCCTGATACACAGTTCTGAGAGAACATGTCATGATACACTAAAGACAGCAGCCACCAGAATATACACCACTTCATCCTGTAAAGTTAAGAGAAGTTTTTTAGATTAAAAAAAAAAACCTCTAGGTGATAGTCAAATAATAGATGTCAAACAGTTCATGGGGTATATTAATAAAATGGGTTGAAAGATTTAGATTAACATTATCCACAAAGCAAAAGAATCAGTGTTTACCCTTTTAATATGTGAAGGTTTTTCAGTTGACATATTATTGATGTGAATTTTCCTGGCAGGGCAGATACAAAGTCAATCATACCTGTCACCATTGTCCAGTTGAAGGGGGGAAAAAAATCGCAGTGTGACACATGAAGTCTCATTGATTACATCTTTTAGATCATTTAATCATTGTGGTGTAGCACCCTGGCAGACCTAACTTTATACTATGGGTTAGGTGCTTGTTTTGATGCACCTTTAGCAATGTAACTGAGAATGCCTGAATACAAAGATTAAGAGGTATGACACAAATTTGTTGTCTATATAGTGTACAAACTATCGGTGAAGCACACTTTCATACTCTGTAATGGAACTATGCCAAACTAATTGCAAATACCCCATCACATTGAATGCTACACACACACACACACACACTACACTGATAAAAATGATTCTGCGGTGAAGTAAATCTAACATAACTGAATCTGTGAAATCAACAATAAAAAATCAAGTTAGTATCTTTACACAAATATACATAGTATTGTGGTCAAAAACATTTGTTCAAGATACAAGACATTGTAAGTTTTTTCAGAAAATAAATTGTTTAAGTACTGAGAGGCAATCTTTTTAAGTTCATCCACACAACAAAAAACAATCTTGTTATCTTTACTGCGTTTCATCTGTGCTGTTCATTTGGTATAGACCCTTTTCACATGACGTCACACAACTTCCGTTCGGCCTCGATGCTGGGGCTCTTTACTTCCGGTGGGTGGAGTTTACGCAGTCTAATACATTTGCCACAAATAAGGTATTAGGATATACTATGACATGCAGACAAGTTTTCACTGACAACACGTTCAAAACTGGACAAAGGCTACAAATTCTTCATTGAACATCATGGAGGTACGTGGTTTTGTCTTTTCTAGCTGTTAATTAATAGGATACCATTAGTCAATTTATTAGCTAGCTAACATTACATGACCTTTCTGCTTTGCAAATAGAACGTCTTTAGGCTCTAATCTTGATCAGATCCTTATAGCATATCCAGGGTTGCAACCTGTCACCATAAATAAGCAATCGTTTGTTATTTGGCAGTTAAATGTGGTTTCTCGGTGCTGCCTGAGCATCCTGCAGTTTCGGTTGCCTACAGTACATATATATTCTCAAAAAACTATATAGCTCCTCCGGGCTACATGTCAAAGAATCCACTGGCAAGATATTGAACCCCAAGTTGCTCTCTGACAAAAGCATTAGAGTATGAATGTGTTTGAATGTTAAACAATAAAAGCACTTAGCTTAGTTACTCATGGAAGTGAATGGGTAAATGTGAACGTGTTGTTTGAGTGCTCACACAGAGTAGAAAAGCACTATATAAGAACTAGTCAATTTACCAAATAGTTATGCTTTACACGTACCTGCAAAAATCAAGTTAATTCTACTTAAGGAAAATCATTAAATACATTTAACAAAATGAAATAATTTATACAAAGGTTTTTTTTTGTTTGATCTACATAATGAAATGAAATTGCTTTTACTTGCAAATTTCATTTACTACATTGAAAAAGTTGAGTGATTTATACAAAGTTTAGTTTTGCTTAATCTAATTAACAAAATTAAGTTCACTTTACTTGGATTTTATATTTCATGTAAAGAAATAAGTAAGAACAATCTTGCTTGATCAACATAAATAAATTATGCAAATAGTTGCCTTAATTTTATTATGTAGATAGGGCAGGATATTTTTATCAGTGTGTATATATATATATATATAGATAAAACTTAGCACAGCCTACCTCTGCATGTTGCTGAGTCCCTGTAGAAATTATTTCATATTAAAAGAATACGAGATGCCACAGCAGGAAAAAGGCAAATGAGTAACCGTGGTGAAATTTTGAAAGTATAATTAATTTACATACTTTATTTGGAAGGTGACATGCAACAACATGCAAATTTTACTTGGGGAACAAAAACCTAAAGTGTGAACTGACAGAAGGCTACAGTGCCTGTATTTATAGTTTACAGTAAAAACAGGCTTTGTAATTTGTAATGCTACTGTAACCATTATTTATACACAGTCTGCGGGTACACTGTATTAGAGCGTCAGTATACAGGATATTACTGCACCAGAAGGAAAGCAGAGAGGGAAAAGGGAAAGATTAAGAGGGAGAAACCTTGTGGTTACAGGGTCACCTCAAGGGTCAGTGACATAATGTGATTCTGAAAGGGCAGCCAAACTTTAAAAATTTTATTGTCAAAGCCTCTTACAGAATGAGGGAATTGATTATTGCAGATTTATGAAATGTAAGGTTCATTGCAGAGGTGGACTGTTCTAATCAGGGAAAGAAGGTTAAGAAGTCTGAGGGGGATTTTTTACACAATCAATAAGGCCTAAAAGAAAGAGACCATATATGCATATATAGTTTAGCAGAGCAGGACAGACACCACAATGGCAACCGCGTGCACTCCCCAGAGGAGGAAGGAGGGAGACCACAGACGGAGTCCCCACGGTCAAAGGGCAAGAGTCCAGAGAGCCAGAGGTGACGAGCAGCGCCCCCCCCCCCCCCCCCAGCAGGCCGGCACCCCCAGCACGAGCCGAACACGCGGCCCCCAAGGCCTCTGAGGATTAGGTGGCTGCTATTCAGATCGACAGTTTTAGATGGGTTTCTTGCACAAATGCAGTTCTAGCATTTAATTGTTTTAGGTGATTAATTACCTTTTTTATTAGAATATCATGAAAAAGTTGATTTATTTCAGTAATTCCATTCAAAAAGTGAAACTTATATATTATATCCATTTATTACACACAGACTGATATATTTCAAATGTTTATTTCTTTTCATTTTGATGATTATAACTGACAACTAATGAAAACCCCAAATTCAGTATCTCAGAAAATTAGAATATTACTTAAGACCAATACAAAAAAAGGATTTTTAGAAATGTTGGCCAACTGAAAAGTATGAACATGAAAAGTATGAGCATGTACAGCACTCAGTACTTAGTTGGGGCTCCTTTGGCCTGGATTCCTGCAGCAATGCGGCGTGGCATGGAGTCGATCACTCTGTGGCACTGCTCAGGTGTTATGAGAGCCCAGGCTGCTCTGATAGTGGCCTTCAGCTCTTCTGAATTGTTGGGTCTGGTCTATGAGGTTAAGGTCAGGTGAGTTTGCTGGCCAATTAAGAACAGGGATACCATGGTCCTTAAAGCAGGTACTGGTAGCTTTGGCACTGTGTGCAGGTGCCAAGTCCTGTTGGAAAATGAAATCTGCATCTCCATAAAGTTGGTCAGCAGCAGGAAGCATGAAGTGCTCTAAAACTTCCTGGTGGATGGCTGCGTTGACCTTGGACCTCAGAAAACACAGTGGATCAACACCAGCAGATGACACGGCACCCCAAACCATCACTGACTGTAGTAACTTTACACTGGACCTCAGCCAGTGTGGATTCTGTGCCTCTCCTCTCTTCCTCCAGACTCTGGGACCTTGATTTCCAAAGGAAATGCAACATTGACTTTGATCAGAGAACATAACTTTGGAGCACTCAGCAGCAGTCCAGTCCTTTTTGTCTTTAGTCCAGGAGAGACGCTTCTGACGCCGTCTCTTGTTCAAGAGTGGCTCGACACGAGGACAGCGACAGCTGAAACCATGTCTGCATACGTCTGTGTGTGGTGGTTCTTGAAGCACTGACTCCAGCTGCAGTCCACTCTTTGTAAATCTCCCCCACATTTTTGAATAGCTTTTGTTTCAAAATCCTCTCCAGGGTGCAGTTATCCCTGTTGTTGTACACTTTTTCCACCACATCTTTTCCTTCCCTTCGCCTCTCTATTAATGTGCTTGGACACAGAGCTCTGTGAACAGCCAGCCTCTTTAGCAATGAGCTTTGGTGTCTTCCCTCCCTGTGCGAGGTGTCAAAGGTTGTCTTTTGGACAACTGTCAAGTCAGCAGTCTTCCCCATGATTGTGTAGCCTACAGAACTAGACTGAGAGACCATTTAAAGGCCTTTGCAGGTGTTTGGAGTTAATTAGCTGATTAGAGTGTGGCACCAGGTATTGAACCACAATATTCTAATTTTCTGAGATAGTAAATTTGGGGTTTTCATTAGTTGTCAGTTATATTCATCAAAATTAAAGGAAATAAACATTTGAAATATATCAGTCTGTGTGTAATGAATAAATATAATATACAAGTTTCACTTTTTGAATGGAATTACTGAAATAAATCAACTTTTTCATTGATATTCTAATTTTATGACCAGCACCTGTAAGTCAAGACAGAGAAAACTTTCCAGAAACTTTAAAGAGGGAAAAATGACCTGGATGAAGGACCAAACAGAGCCATCAAAAAAAGTTATTTCATAAAGTTAATAAAAATAAAATAAAAAATGCCAACTTTGCCAAAGCTACTTTCAGCTTTGGCAAACTGAACTTTTTTCTTTTCCGTCGCATTACTTTATTAGTTTTGATTTTTCAAAGGGGCTTTGAATTGTCAGTTAAGTTTTTGTTTTCTATTTAGTTCACCTATCTCCATTATTATTCTGCCTATTCTACATTTTTTATAGTTATTATCCTCAAAATATGCAAGGTTATTATTATTATTATTATTATTATTATTTACCTTTAGTTACTTTTCTTGAAGACTAATACATGTTTATCTTTTAGGATGGTTTCAGCTGAACAGGAAAGAACAGCCTCCTTTGTACTGGGAGGAGCCCCACGCTGGGTCGGAGTCGCTGACAGCGGTATGAGGCTGCTGTTTGCAGTCGGTCACCATGCTGTCGCTGGGACACTAAAACAGACCCTGATGTGGTCCCCCAGCCACCAAGGTTTATCCCAAAAAGAGTGCTTGGTGTCAGCTTTACTATCTATCACACAGGCCCCAAAACACCTGGACATTTGTATTATAAAAGGGACAATATATAAAAAACGGAGAGAGCGAGGCTCAAAATCTTTTTGTACATAGTTATTATAGTTCATATGTCAAGTTCATGTTGTCTTACAGTCAGTCTTTTTTTTATTTACTTTAAACTGTTGCTACAGTGTGTTCACACTGTAATATAAAATAACTGCAAGATATTGAAAGCTTAGGTTATTCTGAAAAAAATTTAGAGTCATAGTATGATTTCTGACTCTTTTATAGTTAAAATTATAAAATAAGTCCAGGCAGAGTTAATGTCCTCACTCAGACGCCTTCAGAACTGAAAATAAATAAATAAATAATTCAAAATAATCACATCTGGCTCCTCTGGCTCACTGCCATTTGGTCTGTCATCTGAAAATGACTGAAAACTGCCCTGCTCTGACTTCCTCAACAGTCAATCATTACTGCCAGAGAATAAAGTACTGACTGTATTTGGACAAATTGTCATGTCCTGGGCCATTGGCCCAGCGTTTTTGTGTTAGTTTATTTCCTGAGTGTGTCCTCCCAGTAGGTTGATGTCTTGTGTTTCCTAGTGTTGTGATATGTCTGCGTCTCTGTCCTGAGTCTGTGCCTGTTCCCCGTGTTTAGTCAGTATGTTCCTTGGTTTGTCACTTCCTGTTTATTTTGACAGTCTGGTTTTCCTGTGCTTTGTGTTCAGCTTTGCTTCCCCTGTGTAATTAGTTTCATTTGCCTCACCTGTTGTTCCCTGCTGTTTCCTCTTGCCCTGATTACCCAGTGTGTATTTAAGCCCTCAGTTTCCATGTGTTCCTTGTCGCGTCGTTGACGTTGTGTGCCCGTGTGTTCCTGTGTTCCCTGTGCCTGCCCTCCGTCTCCCTTCCGAGGTTTTTTTGGTATTTGTGTTCCCCCCTTACCTGAATAAACGCCCTTTTAAGTTACCTCTGGAGTCCTGCGTTTTTGCCCTTCCTCGCCCGTTTCCTCCCCGGCCATGACACAAATCTCCTTGGCTTCAGCCTTTTAGTAAAAAAAATCTTGTTCACATAAACTATTAAGCAAAATTAGGGCTACACTGTGGAGTTTGAGGTCCAGGCTGTGGTAGTTTAACATCTATGAAAATCAAACCAGCTCCCAGTCATCAGCTTCAGCAGTGACCTGAGGCAGAAGCACAGACGTACAGAAAGAGCACAGTTTAACTAGGAGTATCAGGTTATTTGCCTTAACGACTTGTAACGGTGCTATTCAAATATCAGTCTGTTAAACAAGGTTCTGTATTTATAGCTGCAGTTGGAAATTATATCTTTGGATGTACAATACTTTAAAACATCACCCAGCAATATACAGTGACTATATAATATATAATGACTGCAGCCATAAATGCAATTTTCAGTGAAATATGGCAAACCAGGTCTGTTAGCAGGAATACAATCAGATACAAATAAATCATAATACAGAAACTGCAAAACACAATTACCAACTTGTATTGCTTATATTGACACCACAGCCCCCGATATTACAATTTATGCAGATGCATGTTCAGATATACAAAATTATATAGATATACAAAAATATATAGCTAAAGACATTTTTTAAATCCCATAGTAAATATGCCAAAAATATACAAAAAAAAGCACAGCAGTGCTGGTCTAATCTACATGAAAATATCAGAATCACTCAAAGCACTAAACAGATGATGAACATAAAACTAAGATCAGATCTTTATGGAATGCATTAACATGGATGTGGGACTTGAGGCAGAATATGAATCAGGACCAATCAGGACTAAAAAGCAGATCAGAATTTTCTATAATTATCACTCTGTCCTCTGACCAATCTGGTGAAGATCAAGTACATCAACTGTACGCACATTACATCACACTGTATGCACGCTGTGGCATAGTAACAGCAAAGCTTCAAACATTAAAGCAGAGCTTTTAAAAAGTTCACACTTAATATCAAATTCATTTACATCCTTTAGAATCAGTTATTCTGTTACATTGTTGCGCATGCAAACATCCTAAAGCAGAAATAATAATGTCAAACTTTGCAGCATTAAAATCCACTGACACACTTCTTGAGCTGTTACTTGTTGTTGGTGGTGTGTGTTTCACTGCTCGGCTTAGGAGCTGAGTTTTTAGCCTTTCTCAGTGACATCACAAACCACAGGAAGACGAAGAAACCTGCGTGGCATAAAGGAGGGGAAAGAGTGAAGTAAAGGTTTAGACTGTACAGGAAATACAAATTTAACTGTGCTGTAAGTCACTGTTTATCTATACACAGTAAAAATAAAAGAAAGAAATGTCATCTCAAAATCTGCTGCACATGCAAGCATATATTTTAATATTATTTACCATTCACTCATAACACTGGAAGACTCCCAAACTGGCTGGTAAAAAAAGTTGCTGCTAATAACTGTCTGTCATTGGTGCCGCCTGGACAGGTTCCCAGTCCATAAAAGGCCCGACGCAAAATTCAAAGTCTTTTATAACTGCAAGATTTTCTAGTATCTGGCCCGTCAGACATAAACTGACCCACACTTTGGGAATCTATACTGTTATTTCATATTACACTGTGTGCACAATTATTAGGCAAGTGAGTATTTTGACCATGTAATCATTTTTAGGCATATTTCCTAACTCCAAGCTGGATAAACTGGAATGCTTAATAGATTTAAGCATAACAGGTGATGTGTATCTATGTAATGAGGGAGGGTGTGGCCTAAGGAGGTCAATACCCTATATCAAGGTGTGCATAATTATTAGGCAGCTTTTTTCTTTGGGTAAAATGGGCCAAAAAAATGAGATTTAACTGACTCTGAAAAGTCAAAAATTACCAAAAGTCTCTCAGAGGGATGCAGCACTCTTGAAATTGCTAAGATATTGGGGTGTGATCACAGAACCATCAAACGTTTTGTTGCAAATAGTCAACAGGGTTACAGGAAACGTGTTGAGAAAAAAAGACGCAAATTAACTTCCAAGGATTTGAGAAGAATCAAGCATGAAGCTACCAGGAACCCATTATCTTCCAGTTCTGTCATATTCCAGAACTGCAACCTACCTGGAGTACCTAGAAATACAAGATGTTCAGTGCTCAGAGACATGGACAAGGTAAGGAAGGCTGAAACCCAACCACCAACGAACAAGACACATAAATTGAAGCGTCTAGACTGGGCCAAGAAATGTCTGAAGACAGATGTTTCAAAGGTTTTATGGACTGATGAAATGAGAGTGACTCGTGACGGACCAGATGGATGGCCCGTGGCTGGATCAGAAATGGGCACAGAGCTCCACTTTGAGTCAGACGCCAGCAAGGGGGAGGTGGGGTACTGGTATGGGCTGGTATTATTAAAGATGAGCTGGTTGGACCTTTTCGGGTTGAAGATGTGCTCAAACTCAACTCCCAAGTCTACTGCCAGTTTTTAGAAGACACTTTCTTTAAGCAGTGGTTCAGGAATAAGTCTGCATCTTTCAAAAAGACCATGATTTTCACGCAGGACAATACTCCATCACATGCATCCAAGTACTCCTCTACACGGCTAGCCAGTAAAGGTGTTAAAGATGAAAAACCTATGACATGGCCCCCTTCCTCACCGGACCTGAACCCAACTGAGAACTTGTTTTAAAGGGAAGATTTACAGTGAAGGCAAACAGTACAGCTCTCTGAACAGTGTCTGGGAGGCTGTGGTTGCTGCTGCACAAAAAAGTTGATCATCAACTGATCAAGAAACTGACAGACTCCATGAATGGAAGCTTATCACTGTTATTGAAAAGAAGGGTGGCTATATTGGTCACTGATTTTATATATATATATATATATATATATATATATATATATATATATATATATATATATATATATATATATATATTAGAAATGTTTATTGGAAAGTTTGTGAGCGTTTTGTTTATAATTCTTACTTGAACAGATGAAAATAAAAAAGTGAGATGGGAAACGGTGTGTTTTTCATTTAACTGCGTAATAATTCTGCACAATAATAGTTGCCCAATAACTGTGCACATATAGATATTCTCCTAAGAAAGCCAAAACCTCACTTTTGCTTTCTTAAACATTCATGTTTGAGGTTTATTAACATTTTGGATTAACCACGAGCACTGTAGTTGGTGATAATAAGGATAATCCTTAAAAAATAAGACTTGCCTAATAATTGTGCACACAGTGTAGATTGACTATATCAGAAAAGACACTCCTATCAGACCTCTTAGAATTAGCTATTTTTTTAAAATATACAATAACTCTTGTATCATTAATGAAATCATGCCTAAATGCATTAAGACTCTTAATGCCTAAATGCATTAAGTGTCTTAAAAACTACAATCAAATAACATACAAATATTAGATTTTCTAAGTTCCTGTTTGGTTTAATAACTTTATTTGTCTCAGAAAGGAGAACACATTAATTTAAATGAGCTTGAACTCATAAAGCTACCAACAGTCAGATTGTGATTGGACAAATTTCCTTGGCCTCAGCCTTTTAGTGAAAAATAATTAGAATGTTGTTCACATGAACTATTGAGCAAAACTAGTGCTACACTGTGGAGGTTGAGCTACAAACTGTGGTAGCTTAATGTCAGTCATCAGCTTCAGCAGTGACCTGAGACAGAAGCACAGATGTACAGAAAGAACACAGTTTAACTTAGGAGCATCAGGTTATTTGACTTAATCACTTGTAACAATGTTACTCGAATGTCAGTCTGTTAAACAAGGTTCTGTCTTTACAGCTGCAGTTGGAAATGATATCTTTACATTAACAGAATCACTGACACACACACTGTGGAGAAGATTGTACTGACCTTGCAGTGGGTTCAGGATACAGAAGACGTAGAGGACAACAGTGTTCACTTGACCGAATGCGAAGAAGATCAGGCCCCAGGTAATGCCGAGCAGGGCGCTGACACCCAGCAGGGGAAGAATATTTTGCCCGACTTTCTTACGGTGAAGCTGCCCAAACTGGTTTGCCAAACACAGACAGACACACGACACAGCAGGTTAGAGACAATCTGAAACTAACAGTCTTTGAAATGTGTGACAACAAAAACTCTTCTTCAGTGTCTGGACTGTAACTCCAAATGGAGTTCTCTGGACTTTCTTGTTCTCTTACAGACACAGTGTTGGTTTGATGGGTTTTCAGGGGATAAAAGGACATGGAAGGATTTGGAAATTACTAAAATTATTTAGGCTTAAAGTTCATTTTAAAAAGATTACAAGAATAACACGCACCTCTGTGTTATAACCAACATTCACAACACGCTTGACTGTCACCATAAACATGATCATATTAAAGAGGAAGGCCATGGTGAAGATCCCTGTTGTCGTCACCGTCTTCACTATTTTATTAGTTATGTAGCATCTACAAAGAAAGGAGACAGAGATTTAGTCTCACACAGAAATGTAGATGACTCAGTGTTTCAGCTTAAATTAGCTTCTTGGTGAAATGAGCTTTGCTTTGTCTTTTTCTGTGTACTCTTTCATTTTCAACCTTGAAATATATAAAATCTCTAATACACATGCAAAACAGTTAATAAGTCAACATGAATTATAATTCCTAATTTTACATGTTTACAAATTTTCTCCTTACATTTGAGCGTCTTCATCATGTGACCAGTCTGGAGAGACACGGCCATAAAAGCGTCTGTCTATGCCCACCACCACTGACACGATGACTGCAGGGAGACCTGAAACATAAGAATTGATATACAAGTTTGCTGACTGGAAACCACAGCTTCCTGTTTTTGAAGGATTTCCACTCACCCCATCCCACCACGCTGAGTTTGAGCAGGTATCTGCTGACACTAATGTTGAAGATTTTGATTAACAGAAGGTAGAGATGGAACCCCTCCAAGGCCATCCAGCTGAAAGTGGCCAGCAGGGAGTAATGAAGGGCAAGAGCCATGTAGAAACAAAGCCAGTGGGAGGTCTGTGCTGCTGCAGCTGTATGACTGGGCAGGAAGTGCAGGTTGAGGAGGATCAGGGCAATTACGAGGTTGATGTGGATCTTCATAGAGGAATCTTCTCTGAGTGTCCTGTTAGACAGAGGAATGGTGACAAACAAAACCAAGACGGGAAAAAGAGGATGGAGATACTTTTGATTACAGTGAGAAGAATGCAACCAGAGGAGAATAAATTACTGAATTATGATGAAGAGTAAAACAGTGACGACCAGGGCAAAGAGAGAAACGCTGCAGCCAATCAGAGTAATGTATGCTAGTATCTCCTGGTCTGTCTTTGAGACGGAACCAGTTTCCTGTGGAGAAAAATACACTTTCATGTTATTTTGTCACATTATCAGTGAAATTGAGGTTTTGCGGTATTTTAAGTTTTATTTACTTTATTTACTTGGTGCACAAATTCTGATCTTGGTGGTGCATTCATTTAAGAAGATTATCAACAGTTTTTATTTTACATTTTACAAAAGTCCAAACCTCCTTTTTGCTTTGTTAAATATTCAGATTTGACTTTATTATCATTTTGGATTGCCCAAGAGCACTGTAGTTGTTCTATAAAAAAAATTAATCTTCAAAAATGTAATTTCCCTAATAATTGTGAAAACAGTGAAGAGGTGTTCATACTGTTGTCACACTGATGATCAGTTAATCCAGTCTGATTAGCAGCACCTGGCTGCTGCTTATCTTAATTGCTGTGGGAAAAGCAATTACGTGCTGAGTTTTTCACAGGACTGCAGAGTCATGTTTTTTTTTTTTTTTTTTTTACATCAGTGTAGAATTTAATTTATAAAGACCACAAGACTCCATTTAGCAGTGGACCACAAATATGAAACTTACACATACTCATAAATAAACCTGTCAAGTTTAAAGCAAATATGATTTTAGAAGATTTTAGAAGTAACTGAAGAGCAGATGGTGTGATTTCTGAAATTAGCCCAATTTTTTGCCTATAATTTGTTGTTCACTGTAATCTGTATAATAAAAACAGAGCAGTCCTACCATGAGCACACCGAAGTACGTGAAATGGTTACAGGAACAGGTGACGTTATTCTGACCAGGTGTCCAATGAGTGGAGCAGCCCTCACGACTAAAATCTTATAAGTCAAACAAACAGATGAGATGCTGTCACGTCTGAATTACATCAGCTCACTCAGAAATATGTCATGCTTAGTAATTTAATTTACAATACACACAGTTATGCTACACAATCCTGTTTATGACAGATGTGATGCTTGGTTACTCACTGTTTGTGGAAAAATTAAAGAACTGACAGGAAGGTCTTTGGTTTTCCTGTGACACACACACACACACACACACACACACACACACACACACACACACACACACACACACACACACACACACTTACATTTTTGTTTTACTATTATTGAAAAAATATACAATGACTAATTATATAATTTTTAGCAAATAAGCTACAGAGGGCAAGAATGAAGTAAATGATTAAATTGTAGTTACATTTATAGCGGTGGTAAAGTTCATGGTGATGTTGACAGGATCCTCGAGTCCTCTTATTTCCTTATCCTGCACACTCAGGATTACCAGTCTTTCATCATGTACTTCATATAAGACTCCCACATCACTCTACAATGCAGCACATTAATCAGTCAGTTTGAAAGTTTGTCCATTACTGTTTATGTAATATTTCCTCACAATCCTGACTGGAAAAAGCTGCTCAGTAATCTAGTTTCAATACACAAAAATAAAATGTTATGTAAGATTTTCTAACTATTCTAATTATGTTAAAGGGGAAAAGCTACCTGGTGATCCACTCGCACTATTTTTAATCAGTCATCTACATCCCAGTAAAAACACAGGGTCAGTCTCTCCTACTTCCGTAAAAATTTCCCTAAATTTCTATTGATTTACATCTTTGGAAAAAAAAAAGTACCTCTTCCTGTTTTGTAAACAGCCTGCGCAATGTGTGAACCTGCTGATGAACCTTTTTTTTATAAGACACACTAAATAGGTGTGTGTTATATCACAAATATACTGTATGTTTTTACTGCAGCATTTAGATATGTTAGTATCTTAATTAGATTTCTAATATATAATAACTGCAAAACACTGATCACATACTCAACATTCTGAAATAAATTCTGAATTATTTTCATTCATTTAATTTAATGAAGTTTGTCCTCTCATGGTTAAAAGTTTCCTGTCAATCGTAAAATCATGTGTGTGAATTTACAGTTGTTGGTAAAACCAAATCAAATAAAGTGTTGCCAAAGACACAAATTAACATTAGAGTTTAAACAAATGCAGTCTGACCCTGTTGGTTTCAGGCAGCTTATACAGAGCGAAGATGATCTTGTCATGTGGTTCAATATTCAGGTCCTTTGGTAGTTGAACACGCACTTTGCTGTTGGTGACTTCAGTCAAATTTGCCTGTATCATTGGCAGAAACAGAAAGAGAAGCTTTGTATCAGCATAAAGGAATCTCATAGCTACTGTACACCTGATGGTATTTGAGATGAATGAAATATGAATAGCATACATTTCTATTAATTGTTAAATGTTGAAATACCTGATGAGACAATAATATGATCTGCTAATGGTGCTCAAGGCACGGTGACAGATATCAAAGCAGGAACTCAGTAAAATGATTCATTTGAGATTTGTATATTTTTTAAAGATTTGTCATTTAGTAGTTTTGAGATATATCAGCCCAGACAGACATTTGCTAGACATGATTGATTTTTCCTAAAAGTCTCCCAGGAAATGAAAACAATACTGTGATTTTTTTTTTTTTTTACCTCATTCTCACTGGCATAAATTTCAAGGCCGTTAAAGGGACCACTGGATTTGAACACGAGGGCCACAACATTGTCAAAGTATTTTGTTGTAACATTCGCTGTTACATCAAATGCGCCTAAAAGATTCTCCAGGCTCTTCATGGCTCTGGTGGGAAAAGACAAGAATATATGAAAATGCACTATTTTGCTTTACATCCTTTCATTAATTCCGTAACAGAATATTATTAAATATTACTTTAACCTTAAGCTTCTGCTCCTCATGTTTTACTCTCCTGTATAACATATTTCATCAAAGATGTTTCTCACTGACACAAACACCAAATCCCAACAAATTATAAAATAAGTTCAGTATTAAAGGAATAAAATGCTTACACAACAGGGTTGTCTTGGTTTGAACCTTTCAAAGTGGCTGTTGTATAATTCAAACAGCAGTCAGCTGTACAGCAGATCAAAGGAAACAGATAACACCCACATAAAAATACTTAATTTATGTATCAAAGTTTCAGTGCAAAACACACATTGTTCAGTCTATCATGCACTTGTACCCATAGAGTACTGTATATAAAAGCAGTGCATGAAAATAATTACATTCACACCTCTGGCCAGTTTAGACTGTGGGAGCAAACTGGAGTACCAGGAGGGAAAACTTTAAATCGGGGGGTATGCACAACTGTGCCACTTGGATATATAAAGATTATTCATGAAATTCAACTAAAAGTTGTCCCCCAACGGCAATTATATTTCAAATAAAGTTACAGAAATGTATTAAATTACTTACTATAACTTTCGTTACAAGCTGAACTACAATAATTCCCGCAGAAAACATTTCCTGACACACAGTTCCAGGAGAAAAGATCATGAGATACAAAAGCCACCAGCCACCAGAGCATGCACCACTTCATCCTGGGAAATGAGGAGAATCAGATCAGAACAAGAAAGCTCACTGCTGTCATGAAAACAGTTCACATGCTATAGTAAAAATAATAAACCGATTCATTTAGATTTAGACTTTAGCTGTACAGGAATACATTTTTAGTAATCTGGTGTTTAAATAACTACCAACCCAATTCCAAAAAATCTAGGACAAGTAAATAAAAACATTTGCATGATGCACAAACACAAAAAATAAACACAGATTATTTAAAAACACTAAAGTGCAATACAGAAAGCTAAAAGACATAAAGCAACATAAAGAGAACAAGAATATAGCCTACCATTGCATGATGCTGGGGCTCCTTATACAAATGATTTCACCTGAAAAGAATACAGGACACAGTTGGTGGGACTGCAGGAAAACAGGCAAATGAGCAAACCTGTTGGAACTGAAAAGGTTTATGGAACGTTTTTAAAATGACATGTAAATGACCAGAGACAGGAGTAAGCATCAACTTATCAAAAGCTAAAAATACCTTCATCGCTAATCCTCTGTTGCCACTGAGTCTACAGTAAATGAAGACGGCATAATGTTTTTATTTTTAAACCTGGTTTGTCTGGCAGGTTTTGCAAGAAGAGCATTATAAATTCTGTATAAACTCCTCCTGATGTTTTCTTTTTATTTTATTTATTTATTAATTTCTGTTGTTCAGACAACTGCACGTCTAATATGACACTGCCAGAATCGACAGGCAGGAAAAAGAGCAAGAAAGAAAAAAGGGTGAGAAAATAAGATCCATGTGCCTCACACATGGATCCTGGAATGCCTAGAATGGTACCAGATCAACAGAACTCAACAGGAATGGGGAGAACAACTCTAGAGGTCAACTTCAAGATGGTAACTTGTGCAAGGCTTAGTGTACCCATTAAGCCTTGCACAAGTTACCATCAAGTGCAGAATTTGCAAAGGAGAGGCTCTGTCCCTACTGCTGTTCTGCATAGGCCTGAACCCCCCATCCAGATAATCAACAAGACTGGCTATGGATACAAACCATGGAATGGAGCAACCATTCTGTGGGACTTCCAGATACAGACACACTGGTGATGGCTAACCAACTGGACATAGTAGTGGTGGAACAGAGACTGAGAGCCAGGTCTTGCCACCCAGCATCAGTGTCTTACCTCACAAATTCGCTTCTGGAAGAATGGTCAAAGATTCCCACAAACACTTAAACACTGTGGAAAGCCTTCCTAGAAAAGTTGAAGCTGTTATACCGGCTAAGGATGGGCCGACATTAAACCCTGTGGATTAAGAATTGGATGTTACTCAAGTGTGTGAAGGTAGACAAGTGAATACTTTTGGCCATATAGTGTATCCACCAACTACAAGAGTATACTGTTATTGCGGTCTAGTCTTACATGTTTAACGCTTTGTGACAGATTGTACTGCAGCATTCTGTCGAGTTGCATCCATTCTGATACTGACACTCTCTGCTCCTCTGACAGTTCTGTTGTTGTGAGCTTAAATGGTTCAAGGAGTCATTCATGAATGAGTCCATACTCACAACTTGTCAGAGGAACAGTATCACTTTTGATATTGGCAAGTGTGGCACCCACAGGCTCACGTTGCTCATACAGAACGTCAAATGTGCATCTCCAGTTTCTCTCTGGCCTTACAGCTGGATATGAGCAATCCAACTAACAGGTAAGCCACCTGTTGAAATGGCAGAGAAATCCACCAAAGCCTCATTTAACCATGGTCAAGTGATGTGGGTGTTTTGCAAGTCAGAGCAGTGTTTCTTTTTTTTTTTTTTTTTTTTTTTAGCCTGTCATGTCTGGCATCTTTCACAATCGGAATGATGATCCGAATGCACTGATGTACCAAACATATTTGCTTTGACAAGAACAGCTCTATATGTTTCCTATAGGCTCTTCTTGTTAATGTTTGCAATTTTATTTTTATTTATCTATCTTTTTATTTAGTTATTCATGCCAAGTCTGACAGGCAACAAGGAAGGGGCAAGAACAAGAGGTGGGGGGGAGAAAAGAAGGGGGGGGGGGGGGAAGAAAGGAGATAGAGAGAAAAAAAATAAATAAATAAATAAAAGGGGTTGATATACTCATACACACACACACACACACACACACATCCATACACACACCCATATGCACCTACATATACACACATACACACACACAAGTTTATTGTTTGTAGTAATGTGTGTGTATGCGCCTTTGTCATGCAATGTATTCGATAATGAGGGCGAGAAACTGCAACCATGCCCCCCGCGATCCAGAGGCAGATAGGGAAGGACCCAGGGGACCCAGGCCATCCACAGCACAGGAGCTCAGAAGACTTGGGGCCACACATCCCGATGGCAACCGCGTACACTCCCCAGAAGAGGAAGGAGGGAGGCTACAGACGGAACCCCCACAATCCAGGGGCTAGAGTCCAGAGAGCCAGAGGCGACGGGCAGCCCACCCCCCCCGGCAGGCCGGCACCCCCAGCACGAGCCAGGCATGCGGCCCTCGAGGCCCCAAGCGCCCGAGAGCAGCCCGACACCCGGCAGAGCCCCCCCACGCGCCAAAGAGGCCCAAGCCCACCCCCAGGCCACGGCCGCCAAGGGAGCAGGCCAAAGACCATGCCGAGACATCCGGCCACACACCCCGGGACCCACGGGCACCCACACCCCAGGGGCGGCAGTGACGACCAGTGGGGAGCAGCGTGGAGCGGTAGGGAGGGGTAACTCCCACCCTCCGTGTCCCACAGGTGCCAAGGCTTGGCAAGCCACCAACCCAGGCCCAGCTGTCCACACACACACACTCTCACAAGCACGCACGTACACACACACACACACGTACCAGTCATTCCCTCATGTACACACACGCACATACACACGCACGCACATTCGCATGCACCAGTCACACACTCATGTATACACACTCACACTCACACGCACATACACACACACACACGTACCAGTCGTTCCCTCATGTACACACACGCACATACACACGCACGCACATTCGCATGCACCAGTCACACACTCATGCATACGCACATGTAACAAACATGGACACCTAATGTGGGAGAGCGGGTACCAGCACCAAGCCAGCGGCAACCCAGGGAAGCAGCCAACCCAGCCCCGAACAATGATCCAGTCCCCATCCCAGGCGGGGTGCATGGAACTGGGGTGTGTGAAGGCCCGCCCGCCCCCTCCTCCCACTCAGCGTGTTGGGGGGGTGATGTGAGTGTATGTACTGAGAAGAATGTGTATGGCTGTGTGAAAACTACAGTGCTTTTAAAATTGGAGGGACAGATGTAATATGAGCACTGAATAACAGCGCCCATCCACACTGTCCCCCCAAGGCCCTCAATGTCTAAAATGTAAATAAAATTGAGGTGCAGGCAGCAGTGAACAGACAAGTGGGGCCACCTCAGCAGTGCCACCCACTAACCACTGTGTGACACACCTGCCCCCCAAGGCCCTATATGTACTATGATGTGTTGTGAGCTGTATAATGCAATTAAAAAAAGGAGGAGTGGGACATCACGCAGCACAGCGAGCAGAGCCGAGGTGATGGCCCTACTCACTGCAGCACGAGCCCCCCTCCCCCGAGAACCTATGTGTGCATAATGTGATGTTAAACTGAGTGGGAGGAGGGGAGGGGCCCGGATAAATATGACCGGGAGGCAGAGGACTACCCCCCGGAGGAAGAGGCACTAGGCACCCCAGTTCCCTACACCCCCCCGCAGCCCAGGGAAGGCAGGTCCAGGGCCTGAAGTGACCGCACCCCCAGGACGCCACCGTACTCCAGGCCGGCACCCACAGAGCAGTGTTTCTAAATAACACATAAATTTTGAGCATCCTAGTTCTTTGTCATTTCCTCGCCTGGGGCCAAATCTTAGAAACATGGTGTCTAACCAGATATTTACTCTGGATGGCATTACTTTGGCCTCCAGTAACACTGTGAGAAATCTTGGAGTCATTTTTGACCAGGATATGTCCTTCAATGCACATATTAAACAAATATATAGGACCGCTTTTTTTGCATTTGCACAATATTTCTAAAATTAGAAACATCCTTTCTCAGAGTGATGCTGAAAAGCTAATCCATGCATTTATTACTTCTAGCCTGGACTATTGTAATTCATTATTATCAGGCTGTCCTAAAAGCTCCCTGAAAAGCCTTCAGCTGATCCAAAATGCTGCAGCTAGAGTACTGACAGGGACTAGAAAGAGAGAGCAGATTTCTCCCATATTGGCTTCTCTTCATTGGCTCCCTGTTAAATCTAGAATAGAATTTAAAATCCTTCTCCTCACCTACAAGGTCTTGAATAATCAGGCCCCATCTTATCTCAAAGACCTCATAGTACCATATCACCCCAACAGAGCACTTCTCTCTCAGACTGCTGGCTTACTTGTGGTTCCTAGGATACTTAAGGGTAGAATGGGAGGCAGAGCCTTCAGCTTTCAGGCCCCTCTTCTGTGGAACCAGCTCCCAGCTTGGATTCAGGAGACAGACACCCTCTCTATTTTTAAGATTAGGCTTAAAACTTTCCTTTATGATCAAGCTTATAGTTAGGGCTGGATCAGGTGACCCTGAACCCTCCCTTAGTTATGCTGCTATAGGCCTAGGCTGCTGGGGGGTTCCCACAATAGACTGTTTCTTTTCATTCACCTTATTTACTTTGTTTATACTCCACTCTGCATTTAATCATTAGTTATTATTAATCTCTATCTCTCTTCCACAGCATGTCTTTTGTCCTATTTCTCTCCCCTCAGCCCAACCTGTCACAGCAGATGACCCGTGTGCCGTGTGTTTCCTGGCTCTGTGTTTTCCCATATTGTTTCCAAGTTTCCTGGTTATTGTATTTCTGGCTCCAGTCCAGCCTTGTGTATATTTAATATTTCACCCTGTGAATAAAAGCTAAGTTAAGTCTGCTCCTCTCCACACAGCTGACCCTTGATGTTTTATATGCATTAGAATGGGTCATTATTAAATAGACACAGATTTGATGTGTTATAATAAGAATAAAGACATTTTGACACCTTCTAGAGGCCAAGGTACCATAGATGCATTTCTTCCATGATGATTAATAAAGAATTGTCCTTTCTTATTTCTATATCTGGAGACATATTTGAAACATGATTATTCAGTTCTTGCAACACAAAATCTATGTGAAGAAGTCAGAGTGCATGGGTGGGTCAAAAATACTGGACTTTTTAATGGTGCTCAGTTGTGATACAGTTATTATAGTGGGTGACTTTAACATCCATGTAAATGCTGAAAACAAAAATGTCAACGCTGCATTTAATTCTTTATTAGGCTCAGTTGGCTTCTCTCAAACGGTACATGAGCCTCCACACTCTCAGTCTCATCCTGATATATCAAAAGAAACTTGACATTTCAAAGTTTTTCCTGAAAATCCTCGTTTGCCTGATTATTTCTTACACAGTGCTGGGGAAAATGCTAACGCAGTAGAAGTCTATCGTGAAGTGTTTTAATTACATGTCAGTAAGTGTTATTTTCATGATTGCCGCAGACAAAGCTTGTGTGAATGTGTGTGAGAGGAAAAACATCCTGCAGTAGTTTAGTATTAAATGTGCTTGAAGTGCTTTGGTGGGTAACTCAGAAAAAGCCTTCCTATGGTCATGAAGTCTAGCTTATTGGAAGCCAGTCAGGAAAGCCATGAACAGTTACTATGTAAGTCAACTGATTTATTAGAACCACAACTCAACGTTAAAATATGAATCTGATCAATTATAATTTCATATTTCATCTTTTAGGATCATAATACTTATCCATAGAGTTACCTGGATAAGATGAAGTCCTGCTTCACTGTACTGGCCTCTGGTGTCATGAACACATAGAGAGCGGGTTTTGATAAAATCAGCTTAGTTAACTGCATAACTTAACAGTTTGATTCAGTTTCTGTTGAACAATGTACTGTACTAGCTACAGCTGAGTTTGAATCTTCACCTGCATATCAGCTTGAAACCAGTATGATGACTGGATTTAAAATCAATTTTTAGTGAAGTTTGAACTGTTGCTTTAAATCCAGTAACTCAGGTTTGCCAACAGAAACATGATCATGTGTACATCATAGTGTAGAAACAATGAAAGATCATAAATATCCAGCTTTTATTGTTCAGATCGACATCACAAACTTAATGAATTAACAGTGTATGCTCAGATATAGAAAATGGCTAAAAAACTTAATTATAGATATAATATAAAGTACTCCTCCGTGAATCGCGACCTTATCGTTGTGGAGGGGTTTGTGTGTCCCAGTGATCCCGGGAGCTATGTTGCCCGGGGGCTTGTCCCCCTGGTAGGGTCCCCCATGGCAAACTGGTCCTGGGTGAGGGTCCAGACAAAGAGCGGTTCAGAAGACCCCTATGTTTGTAACAGCAAGGGAACAGTTTACCCTGCCCGGGATAGGGTTACCGGGGCCCCACCCTGGAGCCAGGCCTGGGGAGGGAGCTCGAGAGATAGCGTCTGGTGGTCGGGCATTAGCCCGTGTTGCTCGGCTGGGCGGAACCCAAAGTGGTTACATGGGCCCACCCTCCTGTAGGCCCACCACCCGCAGGAGGCGTCTTAGGGGTCGGGTGCAGTGTGTGTCGGACAGTGGCCGAGGGCAGAGGCCCTGGCGGACTAATCCCCGGCTATCAAGACTGGCTATTGGGAAATGGAGTGTCACCTCTCTGGTGGGGAAAAAGCCTGAGCTAGTGTGTGATGTAGAGAGATACCAGCTAGATATAGTTGGGCTCACCTCAACGCATGGCCTGGGCTCTGGAACCAGTCTCCTGGAGAGGGGCTAGACTCTGTTCCAGTCTGGAGTTGCCCTCAGTAAGAGGCGGCGAGCTGGGGTGGGTATTCTTGTATCCCCCCCGGCTTGCTGCCTGTACGTCGAAGTTTCACCGGTGGACGAGAGGGTTGTTTCCCTGCGCCTTTGGGCTGGGCAAGGGGTCCTGACTGTTGTTTGCGCTTATGTGTCGAATGACAGTTCAGAGTACCCACCCTTTTAGGAGTCGCTGGGTGGGGTGCTGGAGAGTGCTCCATCTGGTGACTCCATAGTCTTGCTGGGAGACTTCAACGCTCACGTGGGCAATGACAGTGAGACTTGGAGGGGCATGATTGGGAGGAACGGCCTGCCTGGTCTGAGCTCAAATGGTGTTTTGTTGTTGGACTTCTGTGCAAACCACAGTTTGTCCATAACGAACACCATGTTCAAACATAAGGATGTCCATAAGTGCACATGGCACCAGGACACCCTAGGTTGCAGGTCGATGATCAGTGCTAATCATATCATCAGATCTGTGCCGTATGTTCTGGACACTCGGGTGATGAGAGAAGCTGAGCTGTCAACTGATCACCACCTGGTGGTGAGTTGGATCAGGTGGCGGGGGAAGATGCTGGACAGACCTGGCGCACCTAAATGTATTGTGAGGGTGCGCTGGGAACACCTGGCAGAAGCCCCAGTCCGGGAGATCTTCAACTCCCACCTCCGGCAGAACTTCGACCTCATTCCGAGGGAGGTTGAGGACTTTGAGGGGGTGAGGTCACTGAGGCAGTGAAACAACTCAGGGCAGGGCCCCTGGGGTGGACGAGATTCGCCCTGAGTTCCTGAAGGCTCTTGATGTTGTAGGGCTGTCTTTGTTGACACGCCTCTGCAACATCGCGTGGAGATCTGGGGCAGTGCCATTGGATTGGCAGCCCGGGGTGGACCCCATCTTTAAGAAGGGAGACCGGAGGGTGTGCTCCAACTTTCGGGGGATCACACTCCTCAGCCTCCCCGGTAAGTGCTGTAAAGGAGGGTCCGTCCGTTAGTCGAACCTCGGATCCAGGAGGAACAATGCAGTTTTAGTCCTGTTTGCGGAACGCTGGACCAGCTCTTTAACCTCTCAAGGATATTCGAGTGTGCGTGGGAGTTTGCCAAACCAGTCTACATGTGTTTTGTGGACTTGGAGAAGGCATTCGACCGTGTCCCTCGGGGTATCCTGTGGGAGGTTCTGCTGGAGTATGGGGTGTCTGGCCTGTTGTTGCAGGGCATTCAGTCTCTGTACAACCGCAGTGAGAGCTTGGTCCGTATAGCCGGTAAAAAGTCGGATTCGTTTCCTGTGGGTGTCGGACTCCGTCAGGGCTGCCCTTTGTCACAGATTCTGTTCATAACTTTTATGGACAGAATTTCTAGGCGTAGCCAGGTGGCGGAAGGCTTCTTCCTTGGTGGCCTCAGAGTCTCATCTCTGCAGATGATGCAGTCCTGTTGGCTTCATCAAGGGGTGGCCTCCAGCTCGCAGTGGAATGGTTCGCAGCCAAGTGTGAAGTGGCCGGCATGAGAATCAGCGCCTCTAAGTCTGAGGCCATGGTCCTCAGCCGGAAAAGGGTGGAGTGCCCTCTCCGGGTCAGGAACGAGTTCTTGCCCCAAGTGGAGGAGTTCAAGTATCTCGGGATCTTGTTCACGAGTGACGGGAGAAGGGAGCGGGAGATCGACAGACGGATTGGGGCTGCTTCTGCAGTGATGCAGACGCTGCACCGGTCTATTGTGGTGAAGACGGAGCTTAGTGTAAAAGCGAAGCTCTCGATTTACCGGTCGATCTACGTTCCTACCCTCACCTATGGTCACGAGCTTTGGGTTGTGACCAAAAGAATAAGATCACGAATACAAGTGGCAGAAATGAGTTTCCTTCAAAGGGTGGCTGGCCTCTTCCTTAGAGATAAGGTGAGAACTGCAGCCATCCAGGAGGGGCTCAGAGTAGAGCCGCTGCTCCTCCACATTGAAAGGAGCCAGTTGAGGTGGCTCGGGCATCTGATTAGGATGCCTCCTGGACGCCTCTTGGGTGAGGCGTTCGGGGCATGTCCCACCGGGAGGAGGCCCTGTGGTCGACCCAGGACATGCTGGAGAGATTATATCTCTTGGCTGGCCTGGGAACGCCTTGGAGGAGGTGGCTGGGGAGAGGGAAGCCTGGGCTTCTCTGCTTAGGCTCCTGCCTCCGCGACCCAGCCCCGGATAAGCGGAAGAGAATGGATGGATATAATGTTAACACATGATGAAAAAATTATAACTGCATAGACTGTAAAAATATCTGAAATTGGTATTACAATAAAGTATTTATTAATGTACTGTACAGCACAATAATGTTGGTGTAATCAACATAACAGAAATCTCAGAGGCTAAACCTTCCAAACCAAGATGACATCATGTTTTCTTCCTCAACAACATAATCTTGATATATATATATGTATATATGAAGAGAGAGAGAGAAATCCAAAGCACCTTTCCTTCATATTTGGATAGTTCGTATTATAAGTTCTGTGTCATTTCTCTCAGGTAGGGACCTTCCTAAGAGAAAGTGACTATTCAAACAGACCCTAGGTTCTGAAGAGATGCTACATCTCTCTCAGGGATTCCCCAAAATGGTTCATCATTGCTGTTCTTGAGCTTTAGTTTGAATTATTATTGTGGGTTTATTTTTGTTATTGTTTCTATGATTATTCTTGGATTTCTCTCATTCTGTTTTCAGCTCACTCACTCTGGGATCAGTCTAGTTTCTGAAATGTTTTGTTGCTGTCTCTGTGTTTTGTTTTGGTAGTCCTGCGTCCTGTTGTCTCGTTATCTAGATTCTTATCACCTGTGCATCGATGCCCCCACCTGTGTTCATTCTCCTCCGTCTCCCCTCCATTCTTTGTTGCCTCGTACAGTGTTTGTGTCCTGTCTATTCCTAGAGTGTGTGTGTGTGTGTGTGTGTGTGTGTGTGTGTCCCTCCTAGTGCTCTTTGGATTTAGTTTCTTTGTATTTTCTGAACTCTGCTTAGACTTTTTCTTTTCACAACACATTTTTGTTAATGAAAACATGATCACAAAAAGCAGAAACAAAAACATCACACCTTTTTCATCTGTGGTTTCTTGATATTGATGCCATGATGTTGTGTTTGAAGGAATTCTTGGTCGTTATAAAATAACATAAGGTTTATTACAAAAAGACAATGCCAAAATACAGACGCTCGAGACATCTGGGTGAGAGAAAGCAATGAACTTCTGCACACAGAACAAAAATCATTACAGTCTTATATATGCTTTAACATCTAGGGCACACGTTGTCACACAGACTGGTTTCTACCAGTTTTGAATGAATGAATGAGTTTATTGCCATGTGGGTGAACAAGTTCACACATTGGAAATTGCAGTTACAGAACACCATCCAAGAATACACAAAACACAACACACATGGGGGATATGTGTCCTTGGGTCATCCAGCCGACTTGCAGCGCTACCTTTGGCAGGAGGAGAAAACAACACATCATGGGGAAGTTAGGTTAAAAAAAAAGTCATCTGGTACAGTGCTCAAAAAGAGCACTATACCAGGGTCCAAAAAAACCACCTTAGCAAAGCATTTGCACATGTAAAGCTAGGACAGCGGCGGTAGGTGAGGTCAGGTCAGGAGGGAATGCAGACGGAGATGAGAGGTGGGGGCATTGTGGAGCCAGATGCCAGGTTCCAGCCAAAACAGTTCGCTGATAGTGGTGGAATTTCATCAGCGGCCGTGGTACACCAGACCCAGCTTCACAAATCACAACGCGGAGTGGGGGGTAGAGCAGCCGCACACAGAGCCCTGGAGAGAGATATGGTTGCCAACCCAAGGCCGGCAGGGGAGCCGAATTCCTGATAACAAATGTTGTTTTGGAACAGGCTGCTTGTTTTTCCAACAGCCTTCAGTCTTACTGGGAAACCATTCAAAAATCCAATATTCCAAATTCGTTGATTGCCGTCCTCACTGTGCAGAACCGAACTATATCTCCTGATCTAACCCCTCTCGCCTGCGAGCCTGCTAATCTTGCGGCTCAGGTCCACCAGGCTTTGAGTCTGAGTTTGTACGGCTCTGCTCAGCCCTTCCACCTGGGTCGGCAGCCTCTGCAGATGTCGAACCACCGTCCAGATTTTCTTAATTTGCCAGTAAAGCAGGTATCCACCGAGCCCAAACAGAGAAGATGCCGCTACCAAAAAGCCGAATATATATGCGTCTTCCACGTCTTCCACTCCGAGGGCTGAGAAGCACACAGGTCTCCACGAGCTCCAAGAGTCGATGACGTATCTAACCGGGTCTGTTCCACTCGGACACGCAGGCTCCCCTGTCCCGGATCTCATAGTGGAAAAAATTTGATCAATGATGGAGAATGCCCAGTTTGCCAGATCCATGTTTCAATCTTGTTCTTATTCGGACAGTGTGTAAAAGACACTCTCACAGCAAGCAGCAAGCGGAGAGATGGGGAGGGCAGGGAGAGAGAGATAGTGCGACCGTCTCCGACAAGAGCAGGAAGAAGAAGATTTTTTGGAGGGACTCAGAGAATCCTCAGTTTTACAACTTTCCTTTTTGGTTAAGATAGACAGTGAAGACCCCAAATTGAGAACCCCCGTGCTGGAATTTTCCTATAGTTTAGGAGACAACACACATGCAGTTTCACATAGGCATTCAGACACTACACATCATTACCTATTACATCATAAATTCCACCAACACGGGAGCTCTTCCATGTGTGGATAGTTGTGTTTAAGCTACTGGCTAGTGCTGCGCATTTCATTGCTCATCCTCGCAGCTGCACTAGTTGCTGCATCAGTTGTTGCAGCAGTTGCTGTCCTTTTGCCCTTTCTCAGTGACATCGCAAACCACAGGAATATGAAGAAACCTGCACGGCACAAAGGAGAGAAAGCAGTTAATACTCAGACTATATGTGGCCACAGTTTGTGTATACACATTACAAACATCCATGCCAAAATTGTAATCAAGTATGTTAATGTTATGGCATGTGAAATGTAATTCTTGACACTTCACATGCTGTAATGTCCCAACAGGGGACTGCAGCTGACGCTTCAAATACTTAAAATTGCAGTAATAGAAGAAGAGAACCTTGCAGTGAGTTCAGGATGGAGAAGACGTAGAGCCCAGCAGTGGTCAGGTAGCCAAAAGAGAAGAAGATCAGGCCCCAGGTAATGCCGAGCAGGGTGATGACTCCCAGCAGGGTGAAAATGTCTTTCTTCTTGGCTCTGTCACGGTTACGCTGTCCAAACTGATTTACCAAATATGAAATGACAGAAAATTATAGAACATCCGACACCAGCAGGAAGAAAACTTGGACTGTGTAACAAGGAGGAGGCAAAAAAACAAATGACAAATTCCATAATAGTCCAAAGACAGGAAGATAAAAACTGAACACTAGGAAAAGAAAAAAACACAAGGAATACTGGAAAAGGTGGCAAAAGCACGGCAGGAAGTAAAGGAACATGGGAAGTATATGTGTGCACAAGTGAGTGATTAACTGATAGTGATGTGAGGCACATTAAACACAGGTTAGAGTGATTATCGTGCAGACAAAACTAACAAAGGGACGAGTGTTTACGCTCAGAAATAACTCAAACCTGAATACAACAGAAACCCAAACATTACACAGTTTAGAAACAAACAAGAAGCTGAATTAAAATTTATTAGAAAAATTAAGGGACTGACAACCTGTCATTCAGTTTGTGTATCCTTTTAAATAAAGATGCCATTGAATTTAATACTGGTTGGTAAGATCAGTTCATTGTGAGGTTTTAAGGGTTAGGGTGCTGATGGAGAAGGAAATTAGACTTTTATAGACTCTTCGAGACTTAAAGATAAAAACAAAAATAAAACAAGATGAACTTGTACCTCTTTGACACGGCGGAGAATAAAAACATGTCTGAGTGCCACCCCAAACAGGATCATGTTAACGAGGAAGACCACGCTGAACACCCCCAGTGTTGTCACGTACTTCACTGTTTCATTTTTTATATAACATCTACAAAGAAGGTGAGATCAGATGATATTTTAATCACTCGCCAGGTGATTTATGGAAATACTCAGATTCAGCTTCAGCAGATTATACAGCAGGTTCAATAGAATTTGATGCTTATCCATTTTTGTGCTTTTTTGTTGAAACAAATATCCAGAAACTCTAATGCACATATAAAACAGTTAACAAGTATAAGTTACATCAAGATTTTTCACATTTGCAGATTTGTTCCTTACATTGTGTCATTAGACGTGCTCAGAGGGGCTTGGCCATAAAAGTCTCTGTTTATGATCACCACCACTGACACAATGACTGCAGGGACACCTGGAACATTGAACTGAGCAGTTATTTAAATGTTTGCAGACTGATAACAGCTTCCTGCTTAAATTACTCCGCTTACCCCATCCCACCATGCTCAGTTTGAGCAGGTATCTCTGGACATAGATGTTGAAGACTTTGACTAAGAGGAGGTAGAGATGGAAGCCCTCCAAGGCCATCCAGCTGAAACCGGCCAGCAGGGAGTAATGAAGGAAAAGGGCCATGTACAAACAAAGTCCAGAGGAGGGCTGTGCTGACAGTGTGGAGCTTAGCAGGAAGTGCAGGTTGAGGAGCATCAGAGCAATTACAAGATTGATGTGGACCTTCATAGAAACATCTACTCTGAGTACTCTGTGAGACAGCAGTGCAGACTTGGTAAGTGACAATGTTCACGGTCAGGTCATGGATGAAAGTTAAACCATATTAAGTGGCAGAAGAAAAGAAGGATGACAGAAGTAAAGTATCATAAGAAAGGATGCCATTCACTGTAAGAAGACTGATGATCATATGAGAGAAGACTGCACTGGCTTTTCTTAAAGCAGTGAATAAATAAATCCAACAAATAGTCACCTGTTTGAGGTGAAGAGCAAAGTGGTGATGACCAAGGCACAAAGAGAGAGACTACAGCCAATCAGAGTAATATAATTTAGGATCTCGCTGTCTTCTTTTGAGATTTGAGCATTGATCTGTGGAGAAAACACACACACTCACATTATCATATCAATATATTTGCTTGTGGGAGGGAGCAGAAGAGGGGGTGATTTTTAACCAGTGCAGAGTTACACCTACTCAAACCGTCAGATGCTTGGATATAAAGCAGAACTAAACCTCTTACAACATCAGGCCGAGAGCTCCAAAGTAGCCACGCTCACACTGGCTGCTGGACCCTTTTTGACCTCCAGTTGTAAAAGAAGAAAATGATGATATGTTTGCAATCAAAAGAGCAGACTACCTCCTCCTCTTCTTTCTTGGGTTTCTGCTGCCTGAGGTATTCACTAAGCACATAATCATTTGTACTCAACTTCTGGATTTTGATGGTTCCCATTTGCCTGTGGGCTTCCGAGGCACGTGTATTGTGCCAACTATCTTACGAGTGATGCTCTGCATTGCTCATCCTCTGTATTGGGTCAGTGTCTACCACTTGCTAATCAGGGTGTTCTGTCACATTTTAATCTTTCTATTATAATCAACCTTTGTATGGTTGCCATTAGTCACTGAGTTTAATTTCAGATCTTAAGATGCAATGTGAATTTAAATGATCTTATAATTAGGAGGTGCACAAATTCTCAACAAGACTGACCAATTTTAATTTACATGTTTAAATTCAGTATTTTTGTTTTATGCTAATTTAAACATAGCAAATGTTTATTAATTTATTCAAAACTTTAATCCATTTTTTTAACCGTCATTGAGAACATGCTCTCTTTTAGAATTCTGTCCTGGTAAAAATGTGCAGCGCTTGTGTGATATCTCCTTATCCCAGCTGACTTAGGGTGAGAAACCAAAGGACACCTTGTGTTTAAATGAATTCTGCCATCAGTTTAAACCAAATAGCATCAGCTGACGCCTCCCTAACCGCTATGAACGGCCTGTCCAGCGTCTACACACAAAGTGGAGATGAAGCAGTCACTGTAGGAGAAACTCTGGCAACACAAAACAAGTTTTACCCCAAATTTAAAGAACAGCTCATCCAGAAATACAGAAATACAGGAGGCGAGAGATGGGGAAAGGAGAAGGATGGACGAGCTGAGACTTCAAATTATTAGTAAGATGTTCTATTTATGTTTTGTGGAAGAAAGTCCCCTCAACTCCAAATGGATGGCTCTATTGAATTCCATGTCATAGAACAAAAAAATCCAGTCTTACCATGAGCACACCAAAGTATGTGAGGTGGTCACAGGAACAGGTGAGGTTAGTCTGACCTCGTGTCCACAGGGTGTTGCAGCCATCTGAACTAAAGTCTGTAAAACAAAGAGATATTATGCTTAAGATGCTGCTACATCTGAATTAGACTCAACTTTCTGGTCCTGAGTGAAACATAAACATCAACAATTCCTGTTTATAAAAGACATAACTGTAGTACAAAATACTTGGTTACTCACTTCTTGTTGAAAAATTTAAGAACTGGCAGGATGGTTCTTGAGTTTCCTATAACACAATAATGCTGCATGTTTACACTTGTTTAATATTATGAAAATTATATCATTTTTACTAATCTTTAATGGGCCAAACACACAACATAATATGTTATGTAATACTGACATACGGTATGAATGGAAATTAAGTTGCAGTTACATTTATGTACTCGGTCATCTCCATGGTGATGTTGACGCGTTCACGCAGCCCTGATATGTTCTTGTCCTTTAGAGTCAGGCCAACCAACTGTCGATTATATAGTTCATGTGATGCTCCAAACAAGGTCTACAATACAGCAGACAGTCATGTTAATGAGACATTTTGTCTAAAACATTATTTTTAAGTAAGATTTTCTCACTATTCTGAAATGCTGCTACTGTGTTCAAAGGAAAAAGACAAACATGATCCAAAGTCAGTGTTTGATAGTTATTTACATGTTACATTCACCCCCACTCTAACTGTGCAATACCCACATGTGCAATATTATACTATTTATACTCAACAGTATCTATCACTCCTATATTGTGTAATATCCAAAATTCTTCAATACTCACCATCTTCATTATTATATGTGTATACTTGTTTTATTTTTTGTAACATATATATTTCATACATTCTCTTATTTTCTGTATATTTTTAAAGTATATTAGATTGTTATAATTTTACTTTAGAAAGTTTGACTTTCTGTTGCAGGGCACTGAACAGGATCTCCAATCTCATTGTACATCCTGTATAATGACAATAAAGGTATTCTATTCTATTGTATTCTATTGTATTCTATTCTATTCTATTCTATTCTATGTCATTAAAACTTGTGGGTATTCGTTCCTGGTGTGCCAACAAGTTTCTCTCTGTATTGATTTACATTTGCTGTGTTGCTGTAAAGAGAAATTGCAGAAGAGCACCGACTGTTTTTGACAAAATATTTTGGTCTCCATGACCGATGAAAATAGTGACCAAGCCTATTTTTGATAGTGATTCACGTTCCAAAAACAGTAATATAATATATGTATGTGTGTCTGGTCACTGAAATGTTATTTTTAACAATGAATGTGAAGATATATATATATATATATATATACCAATACACCAATAACCTGTGAACCACAGAACTGTGGTCCTTACTGCTGTTCCCGCTCACAAATATAATAACATGACATTATCAAAGGCAACTGCGCAGGTTAATATTGATAATAGTGATATTGGTGATATTTTTCTCAGTTGTTTAAGTACAGCAGTTGATCAGCTTGCAAAGAACTAGCTGTTTAACCCAATTTGTTTGGCCTTAATAGGAACATGAAAAAACTAAATACAGTTCCTGAGATGCCCCCTGTAAAGTTCTAGCTGCTGCACAAGTACAGCCAAAAAGGTCACAAATAAATGAGGGTGTGTTCTAAGGAGGCTTGCATATCTTCTTTTATTCACTTAAAAGTTTAGTAATGACTTAGAGGTTTAGTGAATCTGGGGCGTGGTATTCCTGTGAATGCTGCTTCCACCTTTTGTACACATCATAACAGCATCTTCGGGTAACCTTGTTGGGCTTGAGCTAAGAAATCCACTTGGTCTAAATTGTGTTGCCCTGTGTGCTAACCTGTATTCCAGGGATAAGGGACATGTGTAGATCTTAATGGTGGGTGCACTTGCAATTTATATCTTAAGAAATTAAACAATTAAAAGAAATAAATGAATTAAATGACAAACTGAGAGGGTGTAGGTTGAAGCTACAGCTCAAATAACACCTACCCCTGATTTCCTAATGAGTGAGATAATAATGAAACAAATAATTATTGTTCTAGCAAACAAAACCAACCAAGTGTGGTAGCTTATTCCTGCAGTGTAAATATTGGGCAGAATTAGTGTGCATGTTTTTGGACCACAGCTGCTTTTCTACAAATTTTATATAAGCGAGTGCAGATGCTGACCTCATTTGTTTTATTCCATTTAAACACGGTGAACAGAATCTTGTTATTTGGTTTGGCATCCAGTTCCTTCGGTAGCTGAACACTCACGGTGCTGTTGGGGACGGGCGTCACAGCTGTCTATATCATCAACATAATTCCAGAAACAGAAATGTTGCATGTGAATAATCTAATGGTATAATGTGACTCACATCTACTGCAAGTGATGGAGGTGGCTTTTGAAGGTATTTGAATGACAATTTATGACCTGACAGTTATTTTATATTATTGATTATAAACTGTAATATCAAATTTCACTGCAATCCATTCATGGCAGACATTTTTGCACAAAATTATTTAGATTATGATGAAGCTAAAGAAAAGGTGATCACCAGAGTCAGTGTGGTCAAATTGTGTCAGAGCAATGCACAAAATACAAATATTTGATTAGAGAATAATGTTAATACAGTTAATTGTGTTTAAAACAAAGTCACAGATCAACAAAGTCTGCACCAAATATTCATCCTCAGAGCTCATGATCTGGGACCAAGTACATATATGCTTCATTCAAAGGTAGTCAATTCAATATTCGAAAATATGACATCTAGTAGTTGCTGAGACATTTCAGTCAAGACCTAAATGTTGGACAGTGTTGATATTTGCTGAAAAACTGCCAGCCAGTTATGAAGACTTCACATTTGTTTTTCGTACCGTAGTCTCATCGGCATAAAATTCGAGGCCTTCAAAGGTATCGTTGGGTTGGTATATGAGGGCCACTAAATTGCATGAAGGGCTCGTTATGGTCCCGTGTACTTCTGCTTCTAGAAGAACCTTTTCTATGTTCTTTAAGGCTCTTAAAGAAAAAAGGACAAGAAAATGTTAACATGCATCACTTTGATTCACTCTTCATCCTTTACTCTCACATATGTATTGATCTAAGGCTGTTTGCAAATTGTTTATAAACAGAGAGACACAGATGCTCAGACAAAAAAATAAATTAACAAAATGTAATTGTTTACTCGATGGTGGCGTATGGGGCGTCTAAATGGCTGCATACAGACGTCAGACAGCAGTTGACTGTTAACGAAACAAAGGAAACACATCAGACCCTTTTTAATATCCACACCAATGATAAAATGTGATCAGTGTTTTCATATTCAGTGTGAACTAAAGGCTTCCTAATGGTGTAAGATTTACTGCCAAAAAGAAATAAACACAATATTCCACAATTTTAGGAGTAATCTTAATAGTAAACTTAATGGAAAATTTTTCTGAAAGCACAACCCAGTCTTGCATTTTGCTGTCAATCAATAAAATTAATAAATGAATAGTAAAGGAAATGACCGACTCAACAAGATAAACAGAAGGATTTTGGAAGTTGAGAGGAAACTGAGAAATACTGAGAAATATCTGAAAATGACTTCCATAATGTAATTTGAATAACAGCCAGGTTAGGACTGATGTCTGTACACAGGTACATGCCCCTCTGTTTCTGTCCATTTCTAATATTATTGTTGTTTGCACCACTGATGGCTTATTATTCAATGTCTGTAAACCCCCTGTTTGGGGGGGGCATCCTTCCTTCCTTCCTACCTACCAACCAATCATCCCCACAGGAATGACTATATTTGGATGAGAGGGATTAGCTGGTGAGTGGAGTGGGTAACTCTCTTGAGTCTAAGTGGTATTGTTTTTACATTAAAACCACGTATTACTCAGGTCCCCTTTGTGCTGAACTAAGCACCTAAATAGGCTGTTGTTATAGAGCAAACACAAAAGCAACAGCACAAAAGATTTAGGGAGTCGTCTGCTATAACAGACGTGACAGAGCACAGGGATGCCTCGGGTTGTTTTTTTTCTCTCTGTCTCTTTTTTTGGCAGGTGTTTCAGTGACTAATGTACTACAGCCTTCTTCTAACTTCTAGCAGTGCTAACTACCGCACCAGTGTGCTGCCCACAAGTCAAATATAGTGATCAATAATCAATATCAATGTCAACTGTAAAAGGTGAGAAAGGCTTTACAGGCTGTATTTGAGTTGTATGAGAATGTAGTATATGTGAGGACTGAAAGTGGAGAAAAGCTGAGCTGCAGTTCAAAACACAGCAACAAAAACCGGGTTCTGATTTCTGTGGTTGGACGGTTTTTAAATGTCATCCAGCACAAGAATTCAGCTTCGTCTCTGTGGACGATGTCATGTGATTTTTGCATTAGTCACATCAGCGGCGTAATGCTTGGACGTGTGTGTTTATGCTTTTGTTAATTAAGTTTATTTTTTAGATTTTGTGGAGTTTATCTATCAGTCATTTTCATCCATTTAATTTTATGTCATTATTTCTTGGTTGGGTATTGTTTCCTGTTTATTTGGGTTAGAGCTCATTGACTGTGGTTTCTTTAGTTTTTGGGGTTATTTATTCTAATCTCACTCAGTGTCAGTGTCACTTCCTGTTCTGTTTTAAGGGTGGTGACTCAAACTTTGACGTCACAACTTTATGGAAATTTTAAAGGTATGTTTACAGACATTACAGCATTTTGACACTTTCAGAGTATTTATAAGCTAGCATCTGGACCTGCTTTATCATAAAGAAAAAGACAATAGGGGAATTTACATACACTGTTAATAGTAAAAATTTCAGTTAATACATTAAAGTACTTACTCATTGTCTCATAAGGAAAACATGTATTTTCAGTCTTATTACTTGTACACTTTCCACAGATACCACTTCCTGATGCAAAATTCCCGGAGAACATGTCATGAGACACCAGCCACCAGAGTATCGCCCACTTAATCCTGTGAAATTAAGAAAATGCACTTATAGCAAAAAAACTATCTTTGCTTAACAAGCAGAGGATATTTGTCATGAAAGCAATTCATGAGCCAAATGAATTAAAAAATTGTTTGATTGATAACTTTGATCCATCCAGTGTGAAGACTCTCATAACAATATAATACTTCATCTTTCATATTTCTAACCATAGCTGCATGTAATCTATTGTAATTTTACAGCCACAGAATCTTTGTTGAATAAAAGTCTGGGTGGACGGACAGTTTAGATGTAAACACACGTAACACGGACTGTTACAGGGTCCACATCACCGCAGCTGCAGCCCCGATCCATCTCCCACTCCCCTCACTCATTCCACAGTAACTGGTACAAACAGAAGTTGAAAATTAGATTTGATATTTTTAGCTAAGAATCTATTTTTTTATTTCCAAAGAAGCAATTTTTTCATTAGCAGGTAATTAAGAGTTGATAACAGCATTTTTTTAATGTCATAAATTATAATAAATTATCCAAAAGGCAAAAATCTCTGTGACGGAGGAGACGACTATCAAATGGCCGTTGTATTTCTTTTCTTTGTTGAACTCTTCCATTCAGTAAAGGGTAAAGCTGTACCTTGCATATACAAATAAGATAGTGTATTACTTTCCATTAGTATTTGCATATGGGAAAATAAAACTGCATCCCAGTACAAAATGTTCCCTCTGTGAAAATATATGGTAAAAAAGCTTCTTTTTTTATTCCCTCAGTGGCTCGAGTAAAACTCTCGTGAACTTTTGACTTCAGGGTCTTACTTCAACCAGACACAACAAATAAATTTGAAGATAAATGTCATTCAGTATCACCAGCCTTTCACCTGTTCCTCAGCAACCAAATGATTAGTTTAATTTTGCTTTGTCAGCCCAAGCATTAGACGTGAAAGTTCATTTGATTTATGAGTACTGTATCGACAGGAGCAATTAAAGTTTTGTATTGGGGAGTTGAAAAATTATACTTTTTGATAGTATGGAGAAGTAGACAGATGTGTCCTTACCATGGCGCTACATGGTTACATATCGAGCCAGAAGAGAAAAAAAGGCACAGCATTAAATGTTCATATCATCTATTGATGTATTAACAAAGTAAGATAATGTCAACTGAACCTAAAATTGAAACTTATTTTTAACTTGGGAATATGTAATTAACCTTTGCATCTCATAATTTCTGATTTTCTTGGTCACCTCGCTGACACGCCACTCAAACTAGAATATATTCTAATATTTTTGATACATTCTCCTTGTACATATAGGTGTTGGGACTGCTGTCCCTCATAAATACTCACATAATATCACTCTTTATTACTGCAAATGATTTTCAAATTTTCCCCACCCTGATATGCAAAATACTGTGGAATGCTCCACGAACAAGAGCCTGAAATATTTATACTCCTCCACCTGGGCCAGCAACTCATCTCTGACCTGGAGTGGGCACTCCACCCTTTTCCGACTGAGGACCGTGGCCTCAGACTTAGAGGTGCTAGTCCTCGTGACAGCCAGTCACCTGTGAACTGTTCCTCTGTGAGCTGGAGGTCACCACCCCATGAAGCCAAAAGGCCCGCATCATCCACAAAAAGCAGAGATGAGATTCTGAGGCCACCGAGGAAGAAGCCTTCTGTTAGCTGGCTTTAATTCTGTCCATAAACATTTTGAACAGAATCATTGACAAAGGGCAGCCCTGACGAAGGCCAACACACACAGGAAACAAGTCCAAATTATAGCTGCCAGCACTGACCAAACTCCCCCTGTGGGTGTACAGGGACTGAATGGCTCATAACAACAGGCCAGACACCACACACTCCCACAACACCTCCAACAGGGTACCCCGAGGGCTGCGGTTGAATGCCTTCTCCATGTCCACAAAGCACACATGTAGACTGGATGGGCAAACTCCCACACACACTCAAATACCCTTAGGAATATTAAGTGCTGGTCCAGCATTCCATGATCGGGAGGAAAACTGTATTCTTGCTCTCATATCCGAGGTTCATCTAACAATCATCAATGTGACCAACACACCCGGTCTTATTATTTCCATCTCATTTCATTTCATGTGGAAAATTAGCAAACTTGATAGGTTATTGAACACTTTCAAATTCAGACACTAAAGTTTGATACTGATGCCTATATTTAAGGTAAAACCATCATTATGGTCTGCCGGGTCCAGTCCCAACAGTCAAGATGCTTTGGATTTCAGAGACTACACTTAGAACACCAATGATCCACAACTACATCTACTAGTACTGTTAGTACTACTGCTACTACAACAATTACTACTACTACTAATAATAACAATAAAAATGACAACAAAAAAACAATTAATCCTTTAACAGATTAATGGGGAAGAACAAACACAAAGGAATTACAGCTCTATCTATTTGTCATTTTTGTATGTTTAGTTAAATAGTCAGTTGGTATCTCTCCATCTCAATACTGACAGAATAAGGACAGAAGGTAAATTATTTATGTACTATAAAGAGAACCAAAACATAGCCTACCTTTTCATGTTGCTGATTCTCCTTGTATGTTATTATTATTATTATTAATTTGTAACTTCTGAAATGAATACAGAACACATGCGATATGATAGCAGGAAAAAGACAAATGAATAACCCCGCTGAACGGGAACAGGCTCATGAGAAGTTTAAATTACATGTAAATGTCATTCTGAGCTGGAAGGAGGAAGCATCAGTGGACAGAAAGCTGAACTAGCCCCTCCTTTGCCACTGAGCCTACACCAAATACAGGCTTACATCAAATAACCGAAGCATATTAGAAACTGCACATAGATTCTATTCACACAGATTCAGCACTCGGTCTTGTATTTTAGAAGATCATTTATCTCCAATTTTAAAGCAGTTCACTGGTCAGTTTTTTAGATTAAGACCTCATAGAACTTGGTTTATTGCAGCATGTCACTAGTTTGAACAAGAAAGGGCAGGACAAATGAATAAATAATGAGATTAAATATGAACCATGAATATTTATTTATGTTTGAAGTGTGATCACAAAGTTCTAGGAACAATCCATCCATCCATCCATCCATCCATCCATCTTCTTCTATTTATCCAATTCAGGGTTGTGAGGAGGTCTGGAGTCTAGTACACCCCGGTCACCAGTCTGTCCCAAGGCTAACACAGAGAGACAGAGAACCTTTCACACTTAGGTTTCTTCTCACAATCTATAGAACATGTCCAGAGTCCCAGTGAGGCACATTCGATTCCATTTTCAATGGACTTACCAACCATCACCTTACCAAAAGTGAGCCACAGTCTTGAAGAAAAAGGCCTGCCAAAAGACAAAGACTCACAACACTGAGAGGAGACCAAATGAGCTCCAGTGTTTTCCATCCAGTTTACAGTAGTTGAAAGAAATCAGTAAGACAAAATGTCCAGTAAAGTGATTTTCCAACAGTATAAAAAGTTTAAACAGAGTTCCAGCTCAGTTTGAGAATGACTGAGGGAAGCTGGGCCAAGAGTTTGCAGACACCATCAGCTGTCAGAGCTGTTTGCACAAGGGGTGATCAGAGGAGCCAAATCCAGCCAGCAGCAGTCGAGCACAGTGAGCAGTAACACCAGCCTTGGTTGGCAGTGACTGAGAGACTGGAACTATTGTAGGTCAGACTGATCTCTATGAGTAGTTTCTCATCTACAAAGAGCCAAATTCAAACCACAACAACAAAGATGACATCAAAAAAATCTTGGAATAATGCATTAACACTCACATCCTTGTGCGCATCTCTGTACAGTGCAGCACAGTGTTGTGTACTCATTCTGACAATTTAAGTTTCAGAATCTCTCAATAGTTGCACATTGTTGTTTAGTTTCTCTGCACACTGCTCTTCTCTTTTCCTAAGTCCTTATCTCAAATCTACTACAATCTTTTCTGTATTTCTCTCCTTAGGACCATACCTACCCAACACCTCCTCATCAGCTCTCTTCATCCACCACTTTTTCTAGCTGCCAGTTGTTAAAATAAATAAAAGATGGCGCCGGTGAGGTCAGCAGCCGTCGTACCTGCTCCTACGCTTTGTTTGTATATATTAGGTTTAGCTCTAATTTTGGACTTTATAATTCCGCCTGCTCTGTGTCATATCACGTATGACAGACAGACTCTTTTTAATATCAGAATACAGCACTCTGGCTGTATTCTGACACCTTTTTCTCCCGACCCGACTTGGCCTCAGGACATACTGCGTTTCCAGTGGGCCAGCTCAAACAAAGGACGGACCAGGTCACGGACAAGGCCCCGAGGGAAAAGAGCCGGCGTAAGAGAGAGGCTGAGGCGCAGAGCGCACCAAACGCCACTGCCGAGCATCCTGTTGGCTAATGTCCAGTCACTGGATAACAAGCTGGACGAACTCAGGGCCAGGATACAGTTTCAGAGGGACATAAGGGACTGCAACATCATCTGTCTCACGGAGACATGGCTGACTCCCCTCATACCGGACCACGCCGTACAGCCGTCGGAGTTCTTCAGTGTTCATCGCACGGACAGAACGAGGGAGTCTGGAAAATCAAGAGGAGGAGGTGTGTGCCTAATGATTAATAACAACTGGTGTGACAGTAGGAATGTTGTCCCTCTGAAACAATCATGTTCACCTAACCTGGAGCTCCTAACCTTGAAATGCCGTCCCCACTACCTGCCCCGCGAGTTCACTTCGGTCATCTTCAGCGCCGTCTATATTCCACCTCAGGCGGACACAAACACTGCACTATCCGAGCTACATGAGGCTATTTCCACCTATCAGGCTAACCAGCGTGATGCGGCTCTCATCGTAGCCGGGGACTTTAACAGTGCAAACTTGAAAAAGCTGATACCGGAGTTGATTCAACACATCGACTGCCCCACCAGAGGAGAGAGGACCCTAGACCACTGCTACTCTGCATTCAAAGATGGCTACAAAGCAAAGCCTCTTCCGCCTTTTGGGAAGTCTGACCACACCTCTGTACTTCTCATGCCGAAATACAAACAACGGCTCAGGCAGGAACCCCCTGCTGTGAGAGAAGTGACACGGTGGTCTGATCAAACAGAGGCCGCTCTGCAGGGTGCGTTGGATTCAACCGACTGGGACATGTTTCGCAGCAGCGCGGGCGGAGACATCGAGGAGTTTACGGAAACTGTTGTGGGATTTATTGGGAAAGTTGTTGAAGACACTTCACTTAGGAGGACCATCAGGACTTTTCCCAACCAGAAGCCGTGGGTGGATAAATCTGTCCGCGACGCCCTGAGGTCCCGCACCGTTGCCTACAACTCCGGCCTCGCCTCTGGGAAGATGGAGGACTACAAGGTTGCAGCATACAACGTCCGCAGAGCGGTGAAAGAGGCTAAACATCGCTACGGCCGCAGACTGGAACAGCAACTACAACAGTCTGACTCCAGGGGACTGTGGCAGGGACTACGCACCATCACGGACTACAAAGCACCACACACACACCCGGTGAGTGCCGACGCTTCTCTGGCTGATGAACTCAACATCTTCTTTGCGCGCTTTGAGTCGGGAAGCCGACAGCCCGCTGCGCTCCCGGCCGGAGGGGCGGAGACACTCACTGTGACGGAGCGCGACGTGAGGAGGGCGTTTAGACGTGTAAACACCAGGAAAGCGGCTGGACCAGACGGTATTAGTGGACGTGTCCTTAAGACCTGCGCTGACCAGCTGGCACCTGTGTTTACACTGATATTCAACCTCTCACTGAAACTGTGTGTGATTCCCACCTGCTTTAAAAAGTCCATCATAGTCCCTGTCCCAAAGAAACCACACCCCAGCAGCCCCAATGACTTCAGGCCCATAGCGCTCACCTCTGTGGTGATGAAGTGTTTTGAGAGACTCATCAAGGCATTCATCACCTCCTCACTGCCCACCACCCTCGACCCACTACAGTTTGCATACCGGCCAGACAGATCCACAGATGACGCCATATCCTTCCTCCTCCACAAGACCCTTTCACACATAGACACTGGTAAGGGGAACTATGTGAGAGTGCTGTTTGTAGATTACAGCTCAGCATTCAACACCATAGTTCCCTCCAGGCTGGTCTCTAAGCTGCTGGACCTGGGCCTGGGCCCATCCCTGTGCAGGTGGGTTCACAGCTTCCTGACCAGCAGACCACAGGTGGTACGAGTGGGTCACCTCACCTCATCCTCCCTCACCCTCAACACTGGATCCCCCCAAGGCTGTGTGCTCAGCCCTCTGCTGTACTCACTGTACACCCATGACTGCGAGGCCACGTCAGAGTCCAACGTCATCATCAAGTTTGCTGACGACACTGCTGTTGTGGGACTAATCTCTCACAATGAGGAGACAGCCTACAGGAGAGAGGTCTCCCGCCTGGAGAACTGGTGCCAGGAGAACCACCTCCTGCTCAACGTCAGCAAAACAAAGGAACTGATCGTGGACTTCAGCAGGAAGCAGCAGAGGGACTACCATCCACTTGTCATCAGTGGTGCTGAGGTGGAAAGAGTGGACACCTTCAAATACCTGGGAGTGACCATCTCACAGGACCTGTCCTGGACTCATCACATAAACATCACTGTGAAGAAGGCCAGACAGCGTCTCTACCTCCTCAGGCGGCTGAGAGACTTCAAGCTCCCACTCAAGGTGCTCAGGAACTTTTACACCTGCACCATCGAGAGCATCATGCGTGGGAGCATCACCACCTGGATGGGAAACTGCACCAAGCAGGACTTCATGGCCCTAAAAAGGGTGGTTCGTTCAGCTGAACGGACCATCAGAACCACCCTCCCCAACCTGCAGGACATTTACACCAAGCAGTGCAGGCTGAGGGCCATGAAGATCCTAAAACAGCCCAGCCACCCCCGGACACTCTCTCTTCTCCCTGCTCCCATTATTTTTATTCTTCTTATTTATATGTGTGTGTATATATGGTTGCAGGTACAAATACATTTCACTGTGCATTGTACTGTGTATACTGTGCATGTGACAATAAACACTATCTTATCTTATCTTATCTTAGCTGTTAGTTCATCATTTTGGGGGTTTTCAGGGAATAAGCCAACAGACAAGAGAGTAGGATATTACTATACTTTTCAGTACTTGGTGACAAGATGACAACATTAACATGTTCCTCTTCGCACTGTATATTTTGTAATTTTGTAATATTGTGCTATAGTTATAGCTCTAATATCTCTGTATATTTGCAATTGTATACTTGTATATTGTCATAGTTTTTATACTTATTTTTTTTTTTTCTGTAAGCACGAAGTACCGCAGCAATTTCCTAATGCTGTGAACCTGTTCACCCATATGGCAATAAAAACCTTCTGATTCTGATTCTGATTCGGTACGATGGACAATCAAAACACGTCTGAGTGTCACCCCAAATCTGATCATGATAAAGAGGAACACCAAGCTGAACAGTCCCACTGTAGTCACCGTCTTCATCCAATCATTGTTATAGAGCATCGACAAAGAAGAAGAGTAAAGATTTGATCTCTCTGAAAAAAGATCAAAAATAATTTCTGTAATAGAAAAGCTAATGCAAGTTATTCAGTTTTATTTCATCTTCTTTCACATTTAAACATGCAGGCATCTAGAAACTCTGATGCACATGCAGAACAGTTTACAAGTATAAGTTACTGTTGGATTCGAGGTCCGACACTTCCGTCACCCTTTTGCAGGAGAAAAATAGCCCCAATGGAGCGAGATGGCTCCTCAGCTGGAGAGCAAGACTTCTTTAAAAATCACTGGAGATGGGCAGGTTTTGTTACCAAGGTTTATTAACAGACAAAGTTACAAAAAGCAAAAGCAAGCAGAAGCCTCCCGGGAGTTTGTGCCTTAGCAGTTAGCAAGAGAAGAACGGACAGCAACAGCACCCACACCACACGTACACTGCCCCAAGTACTGCTACCCATCCCCTTATATACTCTCTGCCGTTCTTTGACTAAGGTTTTGTGCACAGTCAGCGATTTACAAACATTCATTAGAAACTGTCATTAATTATACTGTTATTATCTGAAAAGGCACAAACATCCCGGAGCATTTTCAATACATCAAGACAGTAAGAAAAATTCATCACAGTAATTGTCAGCCATAACCTCCTTGAGGCCATCCTAAGGCACTCTTGGAGAAGGATTTACGACTGCCCACACTCACGCTGACCAGATATGAGGGAGAATGAGCAGATATGAGGGAGAAAGTGAGGCCCATTTTGCCCCCAGACTTGTTGCATGGACAGATTTATACTTTCTTGATTTGCATTTCCAAAATCTTTGGCTGTGCTACATAAGCAAGTTAGCCTATGGCTAGGTCCACTGGACAGATTTATCACTATAACCAGTACAAATCAAAAATGGGCAAACAGGATGACTGGTGTCCTGTATGTAACCACCTAAGTTACTTATAGAGAAATCTCACCTCAGGATTTTCCTTCCAAGACTTAAAGTAAGGAAGCTTAATTGATTTGGGCCAGAAGGTTCGGCTACAGGAAGGAAGTGTGAAAAGAATGAGACTCGAACACAGGTTATGGTTTTGAAAAGTTGCCGGCTTGTGTATTTTAAAGAAAATATATTGTAACAAATAAAATAAATTTTAAATAAAAGTTTCTCTTCGGTACCAGTAATCTTATTTTACAATCACAGTCACTTTCAAAATTTTCCCGGGTGCACCCTTCTAAATTCACAACTTAGCTTTAGTTCAAACAAAACCTTTCCAATAGCAATATCGCACTGCTTCGATCTCACCAGCTGTATGCAACAGAACCTTATTTTGGAGGGGTGTTTCCAATCTGTCCATACCAGGTCCGCCTCCTGCCTGTGGAGTGTGCTGAGTCCGTAGAAGTCCTTAAAGCGTCTAAAAGTCCAGGGGGAACGTCAGTGTATGTGTGTGTGTGTGATAAGAGGACAGCAGGTGCAGAATGGTGTGGCAGAGATCCTTGTCGCAGCTGGCCTACCGCACTGTGCAGGGCAGCACGGGAAGAAGTTGTCTGGCTCGTCTGTGGGATTGGCTCGCCATCACATCACAAACAAAACAAAGCAAGAAAAAAAAACCTGACCTGTCAACGACAGCGTCATGAAGTACAATGAGTAACTGTTTCTTCAGGCTCAAAAGATTAAATATTTACAATCTCAATCACATTCTTAATAAAAAAACAGAACTTACTATTGTAAACCTTTTTCTTTGATAAATTTTAAAATACTTTACTCACACTGAACTCAAAAATTGCAAATAAGCCAGGAACAAGTAAAATAATTTGCTCACCGATCTCACGAGAGGACAGCGCAACACAAAATGGCGCCGCCTCCGACCTCTGACTCTCTACAACCAGAAATACAGAGGGAACCGATCGAGTTAACATTCGTGAACTCAATGCATCACTCCAGCAGTTTATATGCACAAAATCATGCTTAGCATTGGTAACGTTGCTAACTACTTACTATATATCGCTTTTTGTGCTCTTTTTCAATGAATCTCCGTCTCCCTTTTCCTTAACAGCTCGCTCAGCATCGGAGTCGCAGCCGGAAAGACAGAGGAAAGCCCGCCCCCCGCGAAGGAAGTGGTGGGCGGGGCAATGCGCCACTAGGCAGCAGCCCATTGGCTAAAGCGATGCATGTGTTTTTTTTCTTTCAGCTACTGATTATAACAATAATCGACCATAAATAAAACATAACTGTTAAACCAAAAGCATTTTTATGTTTATGAGGGTCAAGGGCATTTTTTATTAAAGCCCTATTTAAATGTGGGTTACACCCTCCCCACTTTGATGGTATGCACGTCCCTGTGCATTCGAATGGTTAAGCTGTTGCATAGAGTTTGCAATAGCTTCATTTAGGCTATTAAACACTGCATTAACAACATGCAGTAAGGGGTTACCTAATGTTGAATACTGTAACCTTTCTGGTCTCTGATGTGACCTTTGAGATCGACGAGGAACGTCTTGAGTTTCTTGAGAGCTAAGTGATAAACCAGATGAACTAGGTTGCTCAACAATAACTGTTTCCTGTTCACTGAGACACTCTGACAGTGTCACATTTCCATTTGGCAGAACTTTTTCACTAGTCTGCTGGTTTTCCTCCATAGGATCCTCAACTTGAATATCATTTTCCACAGATCCAGGTTCAGGTAAGCTTACACCATCAGGTGAGTTTTCACATTCCTTGATCTTCTCCGTTTGTTTGTCTCTGTCTGTTGGGTTGTCACATTCGGTAGGATTGTCACATTCGGTAGGATTGTCACATCCGGTAGGATTGTCACATCCGGTAGGATTGTCACATTCGGTGTTAGGGAATTGTTCAGTTAAGTTGACATGTTCGGTGGGTACAACAAGAGTTGGCGACATTTCAGGTGGTTTGGCAGAAGGAAAAGAGGACACGGGTATCCAGGTAGGTATCGGTGAGTACTCTGACTCTGATTCATAGTCACTCTCATCCTCCTCGACAACAGTTTGCCTTGTCTTGCGCTTAGTCTGCGGCTTCTGGGAACTCCTTTCTGTTAGATCTGCGGTGGGTACAAAATTGCAAGGGAGAAGCAAGTCTCGGTGTAGTGTTCGGACTGGTCTCTCTTTCCCTTCCGGTTTAACTGTATAGACCGGTAGTTCACCTGCTTTCTTCAGGACCACATGAACATCATTCTCCCATCTGTTTGCCAGCTTATGCTTTCCTCTCAGTCTGACATTACGAACGAGGACTCTGTCACCCACTTCGAGAGTTGAGTCAACCACTTGTTTGTCGAAGCGTGTTTTATTACGCTCAGCGTTCTTTTGTGCGTTTGAGGTTGCAATCTTAAAACTTTCCTCCAATCTATGCTTCAGATCACTGACATACTGTGAGTGTGACTTCTTCTGAGCATTAACAGGCAAGCCAAATACTAGGTCAATGGGAAGCTTTGGCTGCCTTCCAAACATGAGTTCATACGGTGAATAGCCTGTCACGTCATTCTTGGTACAGTTATATGCATGTACTAGAGGTTTTACATACTCTTTCCAATGCAACTTTTCATTGTCACTTAGAGTACCAAGCATTTGGAGAAGTGTCCTATTGAACCTTTCAACAGGATTGGCTCTGGGGTGATACGGTGTTGTGCGTATCTTTTTCATGCCAGTGATCCCGCATAGTTCACTTATTGTCTTTGATTCAAAATCTGGGCCTTGATCACTTAAGAGTTTGTCTGGGACACCATAATGAACAATAAAGTTCTCCCAGAGAGCTTTTGCAACAGTACGGGCGCGCTGGTTGGGTGTAGGGACAGCCACTGCAAACTTAGTGAAGTGATCAGTAATAACTAGTACATCTTTTGTGTTAGACTGGTCTGGTTCAATAGATAGATAATCCATACAGACTAACTCAAGGGGCCTACTTGCCTGAATGTTCACAAGAGGGGCTGCCCTTTCAGGTCTACACTTCCGGCGGACACAACGCTCACATGTACTGATCATTTTCTCAACTGATACCTGCATCTTTGGCCAATAAAACCTGGTCCGGACTAAATCGATAGTACGGTCAACTCCCAGGTGCCCCATGTTGTTATGGAGGTGTTGGAAAACCATGGGTCTCAGCTCCTCAGGTAACACAAGTTGAAAGGAGATATCTGGACCATTTTGTCGTCTGCGATAGAGAACTCCGTTTTGAAGTTCAAAACGATTGAGTTCACGCAGTAGCAGAGGTAGCTCGGGTAGTTCTGTTCTAAGACTGGAAGGTGGAGTCTGACCAGTTTCTAACTGAGTGATTACAGCATCAAGAGCAGGGTCTAACCTCTGCTTCCATCTGAGTTCCTCCTCTGTAATAGGTGGAACAAGAGGAAGACCACCTGAGTATTCCTCCTCAAAAGTGTCAGGGACAGCAGTAGCATGTAGCGCTAAAGACTCAACTAGAGCGAAACTTGGACAGGTGTGTGACTCTGAACCATGGCTTACAGTTGTAACTGTGTGCCTGTCACAGATAGCCTGTATGATTTCTCTAGGGACTGTTTCAGTCTCATCACTACTAAGGTGAGTAAGAGCAAATTGTCGGATTCTTTCAGTTTCTTTCTGTGAAATGGGGTCATCACCTGGACTGCCATGAGACCGACGAGATAATGCATCCGCATCTACGTTTTGCTTACCAGCCCTGTATTGGAGTTGGAATGAAAAAGTGGACAGAGCTGACAGCCAACGGTAACTCGTCGCGTCTAGCTTTGCAGATGTTAAGATGTACGTCAGCGGATTACTGTCAGTCACTACCGTAAAAGTTGTACCGTACAGGTAATCTGAGAACTTTTCAGTAACGGCCCACTTAAGGGCCAAGAATTCCAACTTGTGGGCTGGATATTTCATTTCGCTTTTTGAAAGTCCTCTGCTAGCGAATGCTATGGCCCTCAACTGTCCATCCTGAAGCTGGTACAAAGCTGCACCAAGGCCAATGGTACTAGCATCGGTATGGAGGATATACGGGAGTTTGGGGTCTGCAAAGCCCAACACTGGGGCTGAGGTAAGTTTGCAAATGATCTGTTCAAATGCTTCTTGGCACTTTGGAGTCCATCTCTGGCCAAACGGTTCTTTCGGGTTGTGGTATACAGAGCTTTGTTGCTTGGGGGACTTTGCCTTCCCCTTTTTTAATGGTGGATAACCAGCGGTTAGTTCATTCAACGGCCTTACAATGTTGGAGTAGCCCTGGATAAATCGCCGATAATACCCAGCAAAACCCAAAAACGACCTTAGCTCCTTAAGGGTGGTAGGAATGGGCCAGGTTGTTAGGGCTTTGATTTTCTCTGTATCTGTTTCAACACCACGCTCTGATACTATATGGCCGAGATACTTAACAGAGTTCTGGAAAAATTTACATTTCTCAGGTGCCAATTTCAACCCAAACTCTTTTAACCTCAACAAGACTCTTTTCAGGCGCTGCTCATGCTCTTCGAGGGATGACGAGAAAATAATGAGATCGTCAATAAAGACGAGGACTTCCTTGAGGTTCAGCGGACCCATACACCTCTCCATGAGTCTTTGAAATGTGGAGGGTGCATTGGTAATCCCTTGGGGCATCCTATTAAACTCCCAGCACCCCAAGGGACACACAAAGGCTGTTTTCTGTTTGTCTGACTCTGACATTTCGATCTGGTAGTATCCCGACTTGAGATCCAGGACCGAGAACCATTTTGATCCTGCCAGAGCCGAGAATGCTTCCTCCAGATTGGGGAGTGCGTATGCATCTTTTATGGTCTGGAGGTTTAGCCTCCTGTAATCGATGCATAAACGAACTGACCCATCCTTCTTTCTGACAACTACGATTGGAGATGCAAACGGGGATTCAGATTCCCGTATACCCCTGCATCGAGTAGTTCTTGGAGGTGTTTTCTTACAGCCTCCACAGTGGGGATGTATTGGTCGGGGTCTGGATTTGAATGGGGTCTCATCACTGAGCTTTATGTGATGCTGTACTTTGTCTGTGTGCCCAAAATCCAGCTCATGCTGTGAAAACACTTCAGGCATTGAATTGAGCAATTTTGTGACACGTTCTTTCCACTCAGCAGACAAATTACTTCCAAACTCAAAATGAATATTTCCAGATTGAGTAGGACCTTTTGGCTGATCTGCAGGGTTTGACACCTCTGTTTGCTCTTTATGAAGGATTCGGGTTACGGCATTAATGTCGGCTAGCACACGGCCTGAAGGGACAACAATGTCGTGATCTGTCTCATTTTTTAAAACAACTGGCAGTTTACAAGGCTGCTTTGCTGGTAGGTTTACAAGACCAGTCAACACAAGCAGACCACTGGGTAAGGAAGAGTCTGATGACTGTTCAATAACCGCACACTTCTCTGTGCTGGCACTGGGAATGTACGCTGAGGCTTCCAAAACTGCTGTCTGTCCTGCTCCCACTATAGTTGGATGTTTAGCTTTATATCTTGCACACCCAAGACTGCAATTACTGAATGTTTTCTGGCGCATCTCAAGAATTTTGAGGAGTGCACGATAACCATAAGGGACCGGCTGAAAGCTTGCTCTGGATTCATGAAAGTCAGTATAAAGCGTGTCTAAAGTGTTTGTGCCTATCAGCACTTGCTCTTGTGCTTCAGCTCGCAAAGGAGGAATGACTAATGCCAGTGTGTTGACACTGATGTCTGAACCCACAAATTCCTTTGGGAAAGTGATGGAGAGTTCTATATAGCCTAAATAAGGGACAGCTTGGCCATTAGCGCCCTCTACATCTAGGAGATCACCCAGTGGTTTTATAGGTAAGTCGGAGAGGTGCTGTTCATAAAACCTCTGAGGTACTGTCGTCACTTGCGATCCTGTATCTAAAAGACAGCTCACCTCTTTATCAGCAATAATGACAATAGCAGAGGTTCTGGATCCCACCAACCCCGTTGGAAGGTTAACAGACTGTGGTTTTGACTCAGCTTTCTTTAGAGAGACCTCTCGTGGTTTGGGACGAGAATTGTTTCCTGAAGCCCCCACTTGTCCCGCACTGGAGGCTGGGATCAGTTTAAATGGGATGCATCACTGGCTCTGTTTAAAAGTTCCCAACTGGCTTGTTTTTCTTTCAACAGTTTTCTCTTTGTCGCAACTAAGGACGGGTTTGGTTCATTTTCGCACGAAGAGGCAATGTGGCCATCCTCGCCACAGTGAAAGCAATACCAAGGACGGGGTTTTGCATTGGTTTTGGCAAGGCTCTGTGTGGCTGAAGCCTTCTTCCCCATGGGACGGGCTTCGACTTTGGAATTAGTTGTCTGACACTTTGGTTTCCTATTTTCCGTTTTCCAACTGTTCAGCTGCGCACTCAAATCAGCTATTTGTTTCTGTAACACATCAAAGTCTGATTTATTGGTGCTCACTGTTTGTGTGTTTGACATGACCCGCTGCTTTGGATTACTTGAAGCAGGTTTGTTCTGACCAAGGTGTTGTCTCATACGGCTGACTTTTGCCGCTTGCTTATCTTCTTCGGTTCGTAAAAGCAAAAGTAGTTCTGAAAAAGAAGGTGGACTCTCTTTTTTTTGTCCTAACTGGAGGTCGTTGATAAGACTGTCCTCCCAGCAGCCTCGAAGGAACTGCCTTAACAACTGCTTGTCAAACTCTGATGCCCTGACACCCCACGCCGCATGGCTTTTGTCAGACCACCATGTAATCTGTGCAAATAGGCAGATGGTCCTTCCCCTTCATTCTGAAGTGTGTTCATAAATCGTGCAAAGAGCTCATCGCCATCTTCGACAGCTCCATAAGCAGAATCTAGCACTTTCAGGTACTCAGAGGGTTTGGCATGTGGGCCTAAATGCTTGGGAATGTCTGCAGCAGGCGGTAAAAGGCTGTCAAGTATTCTCTGTGTGCAGTTTAGGTCAGGAACCGCTGGGTCACTCATGAGAACTTCAACACTGGTGCGCCATGTATCATAATCTGCTTCATTTTGTGGGCGGGGAATGCGTCCGGAGAAGGCTCTAACCTACTTGGCATGGATGAGTGTGAAGGCACTTCATTACTGCGCACTACGTGTTCAACCACAACTCGCTGAACACTTGGTGGATTAAGATCAAGTGTGGGATGGAGTTGTGTTGGTAAGTTAAGATCGGTCAGGTTTTGGTTTGAGGCTGGGGTCGGATCATCACATTGTGAAGAATCAGCAGGGGGTTTATTTGGGGAACAGTCACCCTGTGTATGTGAGCCTGTTTCACTGCTACTAGCCGGGGCAGAAACTGGCAGCTGAGAGGATTGAGAGGACACAGTTAGATTGGCTAACCCCTCTTTGAGCACATCCTCCAGCGAGTGTCCACTCAGACTGGCCATCTCAGATAGATGTTTCATATATGTCCTAGTGACATTCCGCACATTTGCTTCGTACACCTCAGATAAACTCTTAATTTCAAATGTGATTTCAGGCTGAGCAGAGCAGTGGACATTAAGTGGCAAAAGGGGATTTAAGGTATTCATGGCACTGACATGACTGAACTCAGCTATCATCTGCTGATGAAACTCAGAATGCGGATCATCGATACGGATGTGGCGGTTAACTGACCCGTGTTTTGAAAGGTAAGTTGCTACTTCTTCATCAAGTTCACTGTTGGTAAGTCCACTTATGATTACTGAGTTAGGGATTTTAACTGACTCTTTAACTACAATTTCCATTTTACCAGATTTTGGCTTGACTGTTTATTTCTGAAATGTTTAACAAAATGAGTCTCATGCAGTTCACAATATCTCCTCCTGGCTGGCTGGCTCGCCAATTGTAACCACCTAAGTTACTTATAGAGAAATCTCACCTCAGGATTTTCCTTCCAAGACTTAAGGTAAGGAAGCTTAATTGATTTGGGCCAGAAGGTTCGGCTACAGGAAGGAGGTGTGAAAAGAATGAGACTCGAACACAGGTTATGGTTTTGAAAAGTTGCCGGCTTGTGTATTTTAAAGAAAATATATTGTAACAAATAAAATAAATTTTAAATAAAAGTTTCTCTTCGGTACCAGTAATCTTATTTTACAATCACAGTCACTTTCAAAATTTTCCCGGGTGCACCCTTCTAAATTCACAACTTAGGCTTTAGTTCAAAACAAAACCATTCCAATAACAAATTTCACACTGCTTCGATCTCACCAGCTGTATGCAACAGAACCTTATTTTGGAGGGGTGTTTCCAATCTGTCCATACCAGGTCCGCCTCCTGCCTGTGGGAGTGTGCTGAGTCCGTAGAAGTCCTTAAAGCGTCTAAAAGTCCAGGGGAACGTCAGTGTATGTGTGTGTGTGAAAGAGGACAGCAGGTGCAGAATGGTGTGGCAGAGATCCTTGTCGCAGCTGGCCTACCGCACTGTGCAGGGCAGCACGGGAAGAAGTTGTCTGGCTCGTCTGTGGGATTGGCTCGCCATCACATCACAAACAAAACAAATCAAGGAAAAGAAAAAAAAACCTGACCTGTCAACGACAGCGTCATGAAGTACAATGAGTAACTGTTTCTTCAGGCTCAAAAGATTAAATATTTACAATCTCAATCACATTCTTAATAAAAAAACAGAACTTACTATTGTAAAACTTTTTCTTTGATAAATTTTAAAATACTTTACTCACACTGAACTCAAAAATTGCAAATAAGCCAGGAACAAGTAAAATAATTTGCTCACCGATCTCACGAGAGGACAGCGCAACACAAAATGGCGCCGCCTCCGACCTCTGACTCTCTACAACCAGAAATACAGAGGGAACCGATCGAGTTAACATTCGTGAGCTCATGCATCACTCCAGCAGTTTATATGCACAAAATCATGCTTAGCATTGGTAACGTTGCTAACTACTTACTATATATCGCTTTTTGTGCTCTTTTTCAATGAATCTCCGTCTCCCTTTTCCTTAACAGCTCGCTCAGCATCGGAGTCGCAGCCGGAAAGACAGAGGAAAGCCCGCCCCCCGCGAAGGAAGTGGTGGGCGGGGCAATGCGCCACTAGGCAGCAGCCCATTGGCTAAAGCGATGCATGTGTTTTTTTTCTTTCAGCTACTGATTATAACAAAATCGACCATAAATAAAACATAACTGTTAAACCAAAAGCATTTTTAGTGTTTATGAGGGTCAAGGGCATTTTTTATTAAAGCCCTATTTAAATGTGGGTTACATGTACACGAACCCAAAATCGGGCAGTTTTATGAGTTGAGACCCCTAAGCATGAATTTGAATGAGCAACAGGTTCATAACGGGGCTAGAGCAGAAGATGTGTATGCTTTGAGGATGGTCTGAGAGGGCCTGCTTGGCCACAGCAGACTGTTAGGGAGGGGTAGCAGAGCTGGTGCCTGAACACAAATAAGAGCAACTCAAACAGGCCTCAAATCTTCCTGCTACTTTTAGACACACAATATGCATTTATTACAGTGTAGAAAGCAGTTGAGTTGCAAATAAACAGAAGTGGGAATAATAACTTTAAATGTCAGTATTAGGTGATAAAAATAAATCCCAACATTACATCACGATTTTACATGCTTGCAAATTTGTTCCTGATGATCACCACCACTGACACAATGACAGCAGGGACACCTGCAGGTGTACTATGGAACTTTTTTTCCCTCACCATGATTAGAGGCTTTTATTCCCAACATCTGGTCAAATTTTTAACATAACTGTAGCAGGTTCCTGTTCATGTGCTCAGTCAGCCAAAAGGTTTAGTTAATGAAAATTACTAATTAGGTTATAAAAAAGATTGTAGTTTGGGTTAATTCATTTCAACTTTATTTATATAGTGCCAGATCACAACAGTCACCTGAAGGCACTTTCTATTTTAAGTTAAAGACCCTACAATAATTACAGAGAAAACCCAACAGTCAAAACGACCCCCTATGAGCAGCACTTGGTGACAGTGGGAAGGAAAAACTCCCTTTAACAGGAAGAAACCTCCAGCAGAACCAGGCTCAGGGAGGGAGCTGCGAGGGCGGGGAGAGATTAATAATAACTAGTAACTAATTAAATAGAGAGTGGTGTATAAACAGTATAGTGTAGTTGTAAAAATACCGTCTTGGGAACAAGAGGTCAGTGGTTAGAATCCCATCCTCCTGCATCCAGGAAGGATCACCAGGCTAATGGGAACCGTTGGAATGCTGCTACACATTCCAGTGAAAGGGGTTACATAAAGAGGATCTGGGACCTATGGGGGGGCTGAAAGGTCATGGCTAAAATGGGAATCTGGACGTCCTCAAAGCTGACTACCAAGACTATGTGAAAGACCCTCTGAAAGTCTACTAGAAGATGTGGACAGTCCCTACTTCGACCATCACCGAAACCAATCTTTACCAATCTTACAGCCAAGTACACTGAGATGCTTGTCTGTAAGACAAGTAGAGGCTAAGATCAAGGCAGCACAGAGGGAAGTTAGACAGCTATCAGAGTCACAGAAAGGGGCCTTAGAGACTGCTCAGCCTTGGCTAACCACCTGAAGAGGTATACCAGAGAGACAGAAGGTAGCAGGCAGTGATTTCAGAGCCGTTGATCTTTAATGTGGAGTGTAACGTGTTGCCGAGCAGGTTAGGGTTTGCTGCATAAGTTAACAAAAATAATAAAAAAATTTTTTAAAAAAAGTTACCTGTGAACACCTTCATAAACACACAGAGAGTGGGTTTGATGAAGTCAGCTTAATTAACTGAATCACTCAACAGTTTAATTCAGTTTCTATTCTTCTATTAAACAGTGTACTGTAGTAGCTACAGTTGACTTTGAATCTTTACCTGCAAATTGGCTTAAAACATGACCCAGCAATATGATATTGTAGGGTCTTTACAATATAAAGCCCCATGAGGTGACTGTTGTGATTTGGTGCTATATAAATAAAAATGTAATTGAATATGATTGGATTTAAAAACAGTTTTTAGTGTAGTTTGAACTGTTGTTTTAGTCTTAAACCCAGTAACTCAAGTGTGCCAATAGGAACACACAGTAGTGCAGAAACAATGAAAGACAGTAACACATCCAGCTTTTATTGTTCAGACTGACATCACGGCCTTAGTAGATTAACAATGTATGCTCAGATTTACAACATCTAAAAGGTTAATGATTATACATAATATAATGTAAACACATGATGAAAAACAATGTAACTACATAGATTTTAAAAAATATTTGAAAACAGTGTTACAATAAAATATTTATTAATACACTGTATAGCTCAACAATGTTGGTGTAATCAACATAATTTCTCACAGGAACTGAACCAAGGTGCCTTCACCTGTGTGAGGTCAGGGTGCATCAGACAATAAAGACATTTGTTCCCATCTCTTTTTTCTAACCACCTTTTCTTGACCTGAATCAAAAAATGTCACGAGGTCAGCATAAGGTGCAAAGAATTATTGAGGAGAATAAAGAAGACTTGATTAGGATTTAGGGAAAGAGAAGCGCAGTGCAGCGAGAATCTGACCGCAATCACATGAGACTCCTTAACAACGTTGTGCTGGGTGTTTGACGTGTTCAAACATACAGTATATGACCTTAAATCAAAAACACCGATTCACTGAATCTCCTTCAGCTGCCTCTCATTTATCAGTGGCCACACTGTTTTCAGACAGAAACACATGCATGAGCAGGTCTCACACAGTATTATTTCTTCAGTAATAATTACTTGCTGCTTGCACTGCTCATGCAGACTGCTAGTTATTACTGAATTGAATTGGCTGTGTTTTGCATGCAACTTAACGCACTGTAATACAAATTAAAAGTAGTAGATCACTGTGCAATTGGGGCATAATGCTAATGTACCTCCCAGCCTATAAAAAGACTTAAATCCTATTTTCTTATACTGTCCTAGTGAGGAGTTTAGTCCCTTCCAAACACCTCTTTAGGATTTCAATAAGTAAAATTATTTATTTCAAATGGCCCAATTAATTTATAATAATCTTAAAGGACTAAACATACAGCAACAGACATTACTAATGTAAACCAAATGATACAGAACTTTAAACACACTTTGGTCAGTAAATAAAGCTCATAATTAGAGAGCTTATATAAATCTGCATTCTTCATGCCAGGCAACAACTTAACAATGAGCAGATTTTCTTACATCGGCATGATGTTCACTGCTGATCTATGTCTTTAACAGGCTATTATTAAAAATTCAAAACATATCAGAAGATTATGGCATTTTGTAGTACATCATGTAATTAACATTTAAATGATCTGCACCAACTTTTCAATTCTGTTAATTGTTTTCATGAACATTCAGATGGCTCTGTTGTGGGATGGCATCTTCTCCTCTCCTTTCATAAACCACGGTCCAGTGTATCCTATGCTAAAGGAGGTCATAAAGGAAAAACCGAAGCACTTTTCCTTCATGTCTGGAGATGCCAGCTCATATTATGACTGCCACACAGATACTTCTGGGTCATTTCTCTCAGACAGGAACCTTTCTAATCAAACTGACCATTCAAATGGACCCGTCTACATCTCTTCTCCACTTTCCAGTTATTTCGGGCTCTATTTACTGCACCACTCTATGAGATTCCCCAAAATGGTTCATCATTGCTGTTCTTGAGCTTTAGTTTGAATTATTATTGTGGGTTTATTTTTGTTATTGTTTCTATGATTATTCTTGTATTTCTGTCATTCTGTTTTCAGCTCACTCACTCTGGGATCAGTCTAGTTTCTGAAATGTTTGGTTGCTGTCTCTGTGTTTTATTTTGGTAGTCCTGCGTCCTTTTGTCTCGTCACCTGTGCATCGATGCCCCCACCTGTGTTCATTCTCCTCCGTCTCCCCTCCATTCTTTGTTGCCTCGTACAGTGTTTGTGTCCTGTCTATTCCTAGTGTGCATGTGCGTGCCTGTGTGTGTGTGGTGTGTGTGTGGTGTGTGTGTGTGTGTGTGTGTGTGTGTGTGTGTGTGTGTGTATCCCTTCTAGTGCTCTTTGGATTTAGTTTCTTTGTATTTTCTGAACTCTGCTTAGACTTTGTCCTTTTTTTTGTTTTGTTTTTTTAACTTAATCTTTTTGTTACATAAAGTCTGCTTCTGGAGTCTGAATTTGGGTCCTCCACTCTGTTACGTTTCTTTTCATGATGCATTATTGTTAATGAAACCATGATCACGTAAAGCAGAAACAAAAATATCACACCTAACAGTATTACATCATAAAATGTTGGTAGTTGTGTTTAAGCTACTGGCTAGTGCTGCGCATTTCATTGCTCATCTTAGCAGCTGCACTAGCTGCTGCATCAGTTGCTGCAGCAGTTGCTGTCCTTTTGCCCTTTCTCAGTGACATCGCAAACCACAGGAATATGAAGAAACCTGCACGGCACAAAGGAGAGAAAGCAGTTAATACTCAGACTATATGTGGCCACAGTTTGTGTATACACATTACAAACATCCATGCCAAAATTGTAATCAAGTATGTTAATGTTATGGCATGTGAAATGTAATTCTTGACACTTCACATGCTGTAATGTCCCAACAGGGGACTGCAGCTGACGCTTCAAATACTTAAAATTGCAGTAATAGAAGAAGAGAACCTTGCAGTGAGTTCAGGATGGAGAAGACGTAGAGCCCAGCAGTGGTCAGGTAGCCAAAAGAGAAGAAGATCAGGCCCCAGGTAATGCCGAGCAGGGTGATGACTCCCAGCAGGGTGAAAATGTCTTTCTTCTTGGCTCTGTCACGGTTACGCTGTCCAAACTGATTTACCAAATACGAAATGACAGAAAATTATAGAACATCCGACACCAGCAGGAAGAAAACTTGGACTGTGTTTTCAAAGTTGGAGACATTATTTTGTCTAATGTGAGAAATCATGTTTCTTATTCAGTTTGTGTAAAATTGTCCTCTTGGGACTGTTAACATAGCAGAACACAGACTGAAACCACATGAAACTAAATAAAACTGCTACTCAGGGACAAATCTGTCTAATGAACAATTTCACACTTCTGTTTCAGTTTATGGGCCCATTTTGGACGCTTTTATTCACTTATTCAGTTTATCTAAAGGAAATACGTAAGATACAAACAAGCACTGTGACAAGAGGAAGAGGTATCACAGACAGAATTTAAGTAAAATCTAAGATATGCAGTGGAATTACACTGGACTGTAGGCAGGAAGGCAACTATTGGTAACAAGGAGGAGGAGGCAAAAAAACAAATGACAAATTCCATAATAGTCCAAAGACAGGAAGATAAAAACTGAACACTAGGAAAAGAAAAAAACACAAGGAATACTGGAAAAGGTGGCAAAAGCACGGCAGGAAGTAAAGGAACATGGGAAGTATATGTGTGCACAAGTGAGTGATTAACTGATAGTGATGTGAGGCACATTAAACACAGGTTAGAGTGATTATCGTGCAGACAAAACTAACAAAGGGACGAGTGTTTACGCTCAGAAATAACTCAAACCTGAATACAACAGAAACCCAAACATTACACAGTTTAGAAACAAACAAGAAGCTGAATTAAAATTTATTAGAAAAATTAAGGGACTGACAACCTGTCATTCAGTTTGTGTATCCTTTTAAATAATGATGCCATTGAATTTAATACTGGTTGGTAAGATGGTAAATGGACTAGCTCTTATATAGCGCTTTTCTACTCAGTCAGAGCACTCAAAGCGCTTACACAACATGTTTACATTTACACATGCACTCACATTCATACAAGCACTTCCATGTTTATACTAAGCTAAGTGCTTTTTTTAATTAACGAGCATTCACACACATTCATACTCCGACAGGACGGTCGGAGAGCAACTTGGGGTTAAGTATCTTGCCCAAGGATACATTGGCATGTAGCCTGGAGTAGCCAGGAATCGAACCGCTGACCTTCCGATCAGTAGGTGACCTGCTCTACCTACTGAGCTACAGCCATCAGTTCATTGTGAGGTTTTAAGGGTTAGGGTGCTGATGGAGAAGGAAATTAGACTTTATAGACTCTTCGAGACTTAAAGATAAAAACAAAAATAAAACAAGATGAACTTGTACCTCTTTGACACGGCGGAGAATAAAAACATGTCTGAGTGCTACCCCAAACAGGATCATGTTAACGAGGAAGACCACGCTGAACACCCCCAGTGTTGTCACGTACTTCCCTGTTTCATTTTTATATAACATCTACAAAGAAGGTGAGATCAGATGATATTTTAATCACTCGCCAGGTGATTTATGGAAATACTCAGATTCAGCTTCAGCAGATATACAGCAGGTTCAATAGAATTTGATGCTTATCCATTTTTGTGCTTTTTTGTTGAAACAAATATCCAGAAACTCTAATGCACATATAAAACAGTTAACAAGTATAAGTTACATCAAGATTTTTCACGTTTGCAGATTTGTTCCTTACATTGTGTCATTAGACGTGCTCAGAGGGCTTGGCCATAAAAGTCTCTGTTTATGATCACCACCACTGACACAATGACTGCAGGGACACCTGGAACATTGAACTGAGCAGTTATTTAAAGGTTTGCAGACTGATAACAGCTTCCTGCTTAAATTACTCCGCTTACCCCATCCCACCATGCTCAGTTTGAGCAGGTATCTCTGGACATAG